>NW_019385273.1:268254-276033 GCF_000671375.1 Centruroides sculpturatus
GCTTGGGAAGCGCAAGTGTGCGCGAGTTTTTCTACGGCGCTTTTCTTTCGTCGGTGAGTTGGTTTTTCTTCTATTTTTAAGTTACTAAGGTGAATGGTGAGGAAACCTTCGTCTTAACTAAACATAAGCCCCAAACAAAATATAATGAAAGCAAAATAAAAGTAAAATAAAAATAAAGCTCAGACTTGGTTCCTTACATTTCTTCCCTGTGGGCATTAAGAGGACCTCTTTTAGCAAGCACATTATGGGTTCAACTAGGCCCACAATAGGGTGGCCAGGTGATGAGGGACAGGCCCAACATATCTGGACAGACCACCCCCGAAAAATTCCTGGGGATTTTTCAACCCATCAGGATTCGAACCTGGGTCCTCCGAAAGCAGTAGGCTGCCACCTTGATTGCTTAGCCATCCGGCTGTCATAGCGTATGTGGTATAACACCAGTAGAAGAGAGGACAACAGGTACAATAAATACCTTATCCATCCTCTACATCTGTCTTAATTCTTGAGCAAGTAGAGTGTACTTGTTAATTTTTTCAGTGTGAGCACTTTTTATGTTATGAGTGTTTGGAACAGAGATGTCTATTATATAAGCGATCTTACTGCATTTTTCAATGAGAGTGATGTCAGGTTTATTGTAAGGAATTGTTTTATCTGTGATTATGGCTCTATATACAAATATAAACAAATTATTTAATTAAATTATAATTATTAAATTTAATACGAGATGGCATGTAATGCCTTTTTCTAGGGTCAAATTTATTTGTAATTTATGATTATGGCTCTTTCATAGTATATTATGTGTTATTATTATTATTATTATTATGTTGGGTTTAGTGGGTTTTACTCAGTTCACACCGGTGGCTGTGTACTATGCCGGGCCAGAGTCAAGGCATAGCAGCCAAAACAAAACTAAAATTAAATGTGTGTGTCAGTGTCAGTGTCTGTATTAAAGAATTTCCTAACAATATGGCATGTATTCAATATAGTGGCCTTCTGTAGTGTGATGTATGTATTTCTACTCAATTATAATGTTCCCAGGCTTTTGTGTAGCGTGTGTGGTATCACACCTGTACAGGAGAGAACGACAGGTACAATAAGCACCCTATCCATCCTCCACAGATGCCTTATTTCCTGGGCAAGTTCTGTGTACTTGCTAATTTTTTCAGTGGATGTGTTTTGTACATTGTGAGTGTTTGGAATGGCTATGTCTATAGTGTATGTGATTTTATTGTGTTTGTCAATGAGTGTGATGTCTGGTCTGTTGGGGTAAATTGTTTTATCTGTGATTATGGCTCAGTCGTAATACATTTTGTGCGTGTTATTTTCCAATACTGTCTGTGGAATATACTTGTAGTATGGTTCGTGGATGTCTGCCAATTTGTGTTTCTTTGCAANAAAATAAAATACTTAGCTTAAAATCATCTTGACACTTTTTTCTGTTAAGAAAAAATAGAAATGGCAACACTGGAGAAGCAATGGGTGAACTATTATGAAATTTTTATGAATACTCTATAACGTGAATAAAGAGGCAAAGCCAACGGAATGTGCAAGTGAAGGGCCACTTACAGTGGCCAGGTGAAAAAATAGAAATGTTAGCATCAGGAATTGATGAATAATCATAAAAACTTATTTAAAAGTTATACTGGTACGTAACATTTATAAATAATTTTTTTGCCTTGTTTTTTTTTCCTCTTATATTATTATAGCTTTTCATTTCATAAGTTCATGTGTATCTTGTTTTATTCAATGTTTTATAATCCAAACTTGCCGCATAACTATATAGTTGTTCTATTTTGTACAAGTTTATTGAATCTTCCTCTTTATATATTATTTATTGGATTTTATTCCAATGTATAATTGAATCTCCATCATTTTTAACCTTCTTTTGCATATATTATTCCAATATCCTTCATTTCTACATTTTAGATTCTTTTACTTTAGCTTTTTGTTCTTTGATAACATTTTTTACAGCATTTGATTCAATAATTTTATTATTTCAAAATTTGTCTTTATTTGCATGACCATTTGTATTAAATATTTTCTATTTTTCAATAATGAATATTTGTCAAGAGAGATGCTAAACTTTGATCTTGCTGTTAGCTTTGCAGAAATTTAATTTTTAACAAGTTTAAAGTTTTATACATAACATTTACTACATTATTAGAGTTTGTAGGAAGCAATTATTCTTTACCATATGTTTCTGTTTTATAAAATTGTTTATTATAATTGCATTTACAATTATAAAAGAAAAGAAGTATTCAAAAATTTGTTCTTTCTAGAATACTTCTTTTGTGGAATTACATATTCATAAAGAAATGTTAAAACAGAATCTATCAGCAGCAAGAAGTTTGATAGTTTCTTCTAACTTGTAAGATATCTTTTTCCTTTTTGGCAAAATACACTAATAATGTTTGCATTTGTATATCAATAAGAAACTTCATTATCTTTAATTGCCCTACACATACAGATTCCTTTATCAATTGAGTTAGTCACTTTATTTATAGAGTGTATCTTTTGTAAATGCAAATTAACTCACTTATGACCAGTCTTGGCACAGTAATTTGTAGCTACACTTTTTATATTTTTTGCATGCACTTTATTGGAATTAATAAAATTTTGCTTAACAATAGTTTTAGATTAGACATTGAGGATTCACATCTGAAAGTTAAAATTAGGCAGCAAGCATAATCCACACTATGGATAATAGATGACAATTGGGTCTGTGACTTCAAAGTGTAAATATCATACTACAAGAGTAAATATTGTCATTCTGTATTCAAAAATATACTTCAAACCAACAACTACCTACAATTAACCATTAACCGGTGCGAAATTCTTTAAAATTGGCGAACTTTTTCGATTCCCCTCCTGGGATCTTCTTCAGGCTTACTTCTTTATAGCTTTCGTTATAACCGGATTCTTTAATTCGAACGTTTTTTAAAAATACGTAAAAGAAGATCCCAGGAGGGGAATCGAAAACGTTCGCCGATTTTAAAGAATTTCGCACTGGTTAATGGTTAATTGTAGGTAGTTGTTGGTTTGAAGTATATATAACCCGGTGTGGTGAGAAAGCACATTATTCAAAAATATACTCAGGAATAAGAATGATTTAATATATTATGATGATTTAGTGATTAATATCATTATAATTTTTTATTTTTGATGCAATAAGAATTAAAATTCTAGGAAATTTTTAATTTCTTGGATTTTCAAAGCCTATAAAAACTTTTGGCATTTCAAAATATTCCTAGTTCTCTTGGAAAGAAACTTTAATGTTAATTAAATATTGTAGTATGTGCCAGAAGTCAGGATGAGCAAGAATGATCACTTTACAAGTTTTTAGTTGGAGTTTGTAATGTTTCATTTATAAAAATGCTTTTAGTAGGCAATATAAAATAGCTCCAGTCAGGAATATAGTCATTAGTTATAGTCATCTTATAAAGTCTGGTACCAACATTTAAATTGTATATTTTGGAATGTTTTAAATATGGCTAAAAATGTTAGAGATTAAGTGATTAATGCAATTTTTAAGGTAATTTTAGAGTATTTACTATTTAGCATTGCATTTCTCAGTAGTTGTATTTATAGATTTACTTTTGACAAATATTAATAATATTAATTTAGTGTATATAAACATTTAAATTAGAAATGAAATTAGAACTTTATGTTATTTTATTAATTTATTTACATTTATATTATATTTTATAAGAGAGGAAATTTTTCTATAACTTTTGAAGAAATTTTTAATCAACAAATAGAAATTATGTTAGAGTCAATCAAAGGGTAATTATTTCAATTTTTTGTAAATATTTAAGTTTTATTATAATGAAATAAAGTATTGATATATTATAAAACTAAATTAATATTATTTAGATCAAATAATAATTAGAGGAACACGGGGCAGAATGGGATAGTTAACGAAGAAGTTAAAATTATGTCAATAATAAAAGAAAAATAACAAAAATATTACATTATATCCTCTATTTATTATATTTGGCACATAATTATTTAAATTAGATTAAAAAAATCAATAATTTTGTATGAAAAATAAATGATTATAAAAAAGCTTGCCCACATCCCGTCCCGCTCCATACTTGGGGCAGAATGGGGTATGAGATTAGTGCTCAAATATTAGAAAAAAATATTAGTCTTGTTGCTTACAAAACTTGCAAACCAGCACGGAATTGTCATTGTCACTGCCAAAACCCACACAACATATGAGCCCATTTTTTGCATGCAACATATGAACACAACCTTCAATCAACTGTGAGTAAGCCTCGGTGCAGTAAAGGCAAGTTGTATCGTCTTCTTTTTCTGAGTAATAGTCCCCTTGTTGTTCTTTTTTACTAGACTTTGTTTTTTTACTTTTTCTTTATGGGAAACTGTCCCTTTGTGCCCCACCTGTTGTGCCCCAAAGCACATGCTTCTAAAAATCAAGTAGAGAAAAAAGTTTATGATTACTTTTTGTATTATTTCATTCTAAAAATACAAACAAACAAATGTTTAATAAACTAGACTATATAAATTTGGTTAAATTATAAAATATACCATATACTTTCATTGTTTTAATGTTGATACACTTGTAATTTCATCAAAAAAACACGATGCAAGGTTTTATTGGACAATGACAAAGTGAATCTCGGTAACCAAGTATTCACACTGACGTGTTGTCACAGTCTGAGTGTAGGACAGGGAGCAAAGCAATTCCCTCACCTCTCTTTCATATGTAAATCATCTTTTCCATTCCACCCTGGGTTCCCCTACAAAAGCTTTCTGCAACATAATATTAGTATAATTTGAAAATGTTTAGAAAGTAATAATAAACTTGTCTCTTATTTTAAACAACTTTTTTGGAAATTTTATAGTTATTATTAGTTATTTGTATTTATCTAAATAATTGTTTAGTTAGTAAATAAATGTAATAATAATAATAATAAAAGAGTAAAAATAAATTTTGGCATAAAACAATGCTAGCTGTTTCTACTGAACATTATGTAAGACAGACCAGATAAATGTATATTATCATTGTTGAGAAAAGAATACTATATTTTATAACTTTATTTATTTTTATAGAATAAATACCAAAATAGTATTGATCCCATCTTTAAGAGATATTCATCATTATGCTGTATATCCTACTCCTCCATTTAATATAAAATACAAGGTATGCAAACTTTAAAATTAATAAAAATGCTATTCAAAATGCAAACATTTTATCATCTGTTTCAGTTGATAAGCAAAAAACCTAACAAAATTTCAATTGATAAATTTTTTCAGTCTGAACAGTTAATATGTATGCCTGATCCTTGTGTAATGAATATTGATGGAATTGTTATTGGTATCACATCTACAGATGTTTTATTTCATATAGGAAGAGAAGAAGTCACTTTGTAAGTAATGAAAATAATATTTTAATTTTGTTCTTTTATATTAAAATTTTAGATTTAAATATTTTGAATACTAAAAATAACTAATACTAAATACAAATGTGTTTTTATCTTCTTTAATGTTTTTATTCCACAAAAATTCAAAATGTTGTAATTGATATCATTAAAATTATCACTTTTATTAATAAACAATACCACTGACACCAATAATCAGCAAAATAAACAATTTTTACTGTAACTAAGGTTTTCTTCCATATATAATAGACATTATCACTTTTATTAATAAACAATACCACTGACACCAATAATCAGCAAAATAAACAATTTTTACTGTAACTAAGGTTTTCTTCCATATATAATAGACATTATCAGGTTTACCTAATAGAAGATAAATGGAAGAAAAAAAAATTAATAAATAATTTTTCTGTACTTAATTACATGTTTTTTTCACTATGATTGAATGCATATGAAATGCAGTGTCTTTGAAATCAAGCCTGTATTATCTTGACAACATGTAATCTTGTGTAGTCTTCTTGAAAAGTATAAGATTTTTTGGGGAACAAAACCATCCTAGATGACTTTAAAAGGTTCCAAGGATGTCTTTCAAGTATTCTGTGTTGATGCTATTATAAGAACAGTTTCCGAAGGTCTTTTGCAGTCATGCCTCTTTTGAACAACTCATGCAAAATAGTCTGTGTTGTTGGCCTTATTTTTCATTTGATAATCTTATGCATATTATTTCCATAGACAATTCAGAAACATGATTAGAGAAATCATAAAATTTGCTTCCATTTCTTCGCAAACTGCTTTCTGATGCCTTTTACCCAAGCAAGGCTCAATATTTGTTTACCAAGTATGAAATGGTTTTACTTTAGTCCATTCTTTTGATGTGTCTCTTCATCATGGATATATGTATTGTTTTTTCTAACTCTGTCACAACGTACTTTACCAAAACTAACAAAGTCACATTCTATTTTATACAAATATACCAACAAAATATTCAGTCTGTAGAATTTAGAATCTGTTTCTAGCCTATATACATTGTTTTGTATGTAGATTTCCAGTACATTTAGCATGGTGTACAATAGACTGAAACTGTAGTCATAAGATATTTCAATTCTTTAGAGATAACCTTGGTCCTCTTCATGACCTATAATTCTCAACAAATGCTGCCAGATGAAGTGTGCATACCCAATAGGATAACATCATGAAGCATGCATCCAAATGAAATTTCATATTGTGTTCTTTTTTACTTGCATTCCATCAGAAATTTCGCTGTTCACCTGAAGAAGAACCGTTTATGGTTTGAAAGCATTTGTGAGGAACTGTTTTTTCATTTTTATTTGAGTTTCACATCGGTAACAGGTTTATTTATGGACATAATTAATTTTTAATGTTTATGTTTATACTTTTTCCTGTCCTTTTTCTGTAGTTACAATTAATACTTTGCAATTTTTTGTATTTCATCCCTTTCCTGAAATTCATTAACATTCCAAAACACATTCATTTTACATAGACCTGAGGAAGGTCTCACCTAGATCGAAAATGTTTGTCTTTAAACATTGGTTTATCATTAAACAGAACTGGAAACAAAAAATATTGTAAGTTGAATGAGGTTTTTTATTAATCTTTCTAGTCTTGTTTGCTATGAAGTTATTTCTTCATTTACCCAAACAATGCTACAAAAATTTATTTTTAATTGTCTACTTGGATATTACTCATTAATAGGACTTTACACTAGTGTTTAAAAATTGACACAATAATGAGAGTTAATTCAGAAAAAATAAATTTTCTTTATTAAATCACCTGTAGTAGTAATTTTTTCTGTATACTTAAATGTGTTTTGGGCTAACATGCCCCTCATCATTGATTATTGTATCAATTTTTAAACACCAGTGTAAAGTCCAATTAATGAGTAATGTCCAAGTAGACAATTAAAAATAAGGACTGTAAGGCAATTATAAATGCTACAAAAAGCTTGTGTGCTTTTGGTATGCATGTCAACATCTAGAAACTTTCTAACAATGTGATATGTGTTTAATATTGCAGCTTTCTGTAGTGCCATATTTATGTTTTTGTTAAGGTTTAACGTTTCTAGATGTTTGTGTAGTGTATGTGTTTTTTTTTTTTTTTCTTGTAACTCTTTCTGTAAAGTACTATATTATTTTTCCGACTTTCCAACGATTATCGACACTACTGTGTGCCGGAAATAGCCGTTCCCTAACGGGTACTTTACGCGGATTCGCGTTAGTGTGCCAGGCCTGGACTTTAAGCGTGCACCGAATTAAATAATGACAAAGTTTGTCAATAACAAAATCAAATATTTAATTAAACTTCTATTAATAAATTCTATACAGTATTTAGTAAAAATCAAACAATAATTTATTCAATG
>NW_019385273.1:276886-281332 GCF_000671375.1 Centruroides sculpturatus
TGTAAACTTTTTATACCAGAAATTGTGAATGTTGTCTACACCAGGTGTCTTCCAGTTGTGTGTTCTGTTAACAGCGTAGCGAATGTCGTGTATGTTTATTTCAGCACAGGGCATACTTGGTATGTTATGCAAGTTTCTGTTCTCCTCCTTGATCCAGCCTGCATCAGCATTGTGTGTAACAGCATTGGACCAAAGAGATGACCAATAAGTTGTGAGTTCTTCTTCTGTTGGTGTGCCACTGTGCTGTGTATCAGTGTTTGTTTTAGTACTGATTTGTCTGTAGAAAAGTTATTATTATTATTATTACTCAAAATTTACGAGTATTTTTAATATTTACAATATATGTATAAGTATAATCAAAACTTTTATTCCAATTTTTGTTCAAGTTATTTTTGAATTAATTCAGTTATGTCTTTCAATGCTTATATATATATGCAGCATAAATCATTAAAATTTAATGGATTGTTCTAAGAAAAATTTGAATTTAAATGTAGTTGCAGTAGAAACAAAAATCACATCATTTCCATTTTGTCATTGTAATCAGTAAAATCAATACTTTTATTACAAAAACTTAATGATTGGCATAAATGATTATTTTCTTATAATTTGATAAATCTTAATACAATGTTTTGCATTTTGCAATGTACAGTAGTTAATTTTAAGATAGGCCATAGCATCTGAAGTAAATTGATTTTTTCAAATGTGTAAGTAAATCAAAACTCTAAAATTTATAAAATTACTTTTTGAATGTGTCATTGACAAAATTCACTGGATAATGTTATCCATGGTGGATGACATTTTCCATTACAAGTTAAATATACCAATTTATTGAATGGTGTAGAGCAAAATTTGAAGTTCGACAAATATTTGGTAAGTTAGGATTATGTTCCTGCAACAGTGAGAATTTAAAAATTTCTATTTGGAATTTAGGATAATGAAAAAATTATTAGATAAATTAAATGAAGATTCAGTCTTTATGAAAAATGTTGTAAAAAAAAAAAATTTATGCTTGTATAGGTGTAACCCCCGTATAACACGGCACTTCTATAGCACGGATTCACTCTAACATGGTTCGAGAATTGGTACCATCCCCCGTATAACACGGTACTTTTATAGCACAGATTTACTCTGACACGGTTCGAGAATTGGGTAAAACCCTCGTACAACAGGAAATGTAATAAATTTTTACATACTTAAGTAATAATAGTTCACGAAAATTATTATTTTCGTGAACTATTAGTACTTAAGTATGTAAATTTTCTCTTCTCGCCTTCTGTCGATACACGTGGTCCTTCTCGAAACTTGTTTCAATGTTGCCAGATCGCGACGCTTCTGCTTCTGATGTTGCCGAATGTTTTTCCCTTATTCCATACTTGCTTTATTCTTCATAAGTGCTTAGCACCATATAAGGAAATTTATAAAGACCTTTTAACTAGAAGCAAGCAATCTAAAATTACATACATTTTGCAAAAGGTAAAGCATGGATCTGAAGATAATGCAGAAAAATGCTCAGAGGATAAGGATAACTTGCCAAAAAGAAAACGCTCTCGGTTAATTAATAGTGTTTTTAGTGATGACGAAGAAAACATTGTTTAATTTATATTAATATGTATCACTTAAAAAAATTTTAATGAAGATATTTATCTTAATTATGAAAATATACTAGCATGTTTTTTAATTTTTGGAACCTAACCCTCCTTTTCGTATTAGTTCTTTGTTTCGTATAACATGGATTTGCATAACATGGCAATTTTTTGGAACGTAACTACCGTGTTATACGGGGGTTACCTGTAGTTCAATAAAGCTTAAATTGTTTTAAGTAAAGATCAATTTTTTCACATTTTCTTCCATCATTTTTGATGAGTTATGGCTAGTACTTTTATGTGACCGCAGGGTCAGCACCTCCTTGGCACCTTGTCAGGAATGACACCACTATGTCTGCTGGACACAGAAATCTTGATGGCCTTTATGTTATTTATCATGCAAGCAGTCACATTTGCGGGCTTCTGGACTCGGAATGGAGGCAGATGGAAACAACCAGAAGTAGTACACTCCACAAATTAACATTTAAGAAAAATACCTGTTTATAGATAGATATTATTTAAAAGTTCTATGAGATATTGTTTACAAGTTTACAATCATTTCAGAAGCTTAACACAATGGCTAAAAAGTATTTTAGATGCTTAGCACAATTGCTAAAGGGAGTGGGATATAGAGAGATAAACCTAACACAACCCTGACTGAGAGAGAGAGAGAGAGCTCACAGTAAGTTCGCGAGATGATAAATACCTTAAAATACTCATGATTCCTAGTCATATCGATGCACAAATCAAGGAAAGGTCAACAACTCAGTTCAGAGGGTAATCCTTTTTTTCTCAGTTTCTTGAGCGGTGGCAATGGCTAAAACAGCAGTTCGGAACACACACACTTAGGAAAAAGGGTTGATGATGACTCCCTGGCTTGTTATCACTCCCTCCTTTTTTATTAGGGGACTTCTCCTGGGTTTTTCCCATGACTTCGTTAGGAGGTTTAGTACATCGGGGTCAATAGTCACATTTTCATTCATTGATTCTGGGTGACACATTCAATGTATTATCTTCAACAAGGAAATAAGTCTGTGGGAAACAGTTCAATTATCTTTGACAATTTTAGCAAAACAACTTTAACGAAAAACTAAATCAAACAAAAATTTCTTTACCAAATTTGGCTCTCACATTTATATTCTATTAATTATTGTATTATGAGTTAACATAATTAATATTATTATATATTTTAATTAATTAAATTTTACTTCGTTTTAACAGCCCATCAACCATGAGTGATCGACTTGGTCGTCTTTGTCGCCATATACTTAATCAACAAAGGTTTGAAGTTTTAATTACAATAATATTTGAAAATTAAATTTCAGTTTATATTTAAAATTTCAAATGATTAAAGTTGAAATAAATTATATTCTATGGACATATGTAATACATTTTTATTCAAGTTATTTAAATATAGTTACTTCATTCAGCTCATTTGGTGTAATACTTAAAAAGAAAAACCTTGGTTTTGTTTTTAAGCATTACAGCAGATGGAAGCGATCGTAGTGATGCAGAGGATACTGTTTAATATCTCTATTCTTAAGGTGTAAAACCTGAAGCAATGAACACACTGTTCATTGCCAATTGTAATTGATTCCTTGTGTTGTTTCTCATATGCACTGTGATACTGTCTTTCAAGACATCAAATTTAATTAATGTTCTCAATAAACCACAACTTTTTAAATGTTCTCTCAACCAAAATTCACGTGGATTTAGATCAAATATTTTTTTATAGAATGTCTTCTGCATGTCCTGAAATGTCACCATGTCAAATTTAGTTATATTTATATTTCTCAATATCTTTTTGTGCATTCAAACACAATCAAGTAAACAAATAAAATTTCTTTATGATGCAAATTTTACTGGCTTTTACATAAGTTTTTTTTATAATTTTTATTTTTTTAAATATAATATTCTGCTGACAAGCAAGGCTTGAAAAATTAGTTATATCTTGTTCTGTTAATTAAAAAGCAATATATATATTTTATGAAGAATTTTTCAAATTGTTTTCAGTTATGTTTAAATTTCTAAAATATTAGTTGGCAAAGGCCATATTTTGTAAGGTTTATTTGAATTCTTACATTTTTATTATTCCCAAAATTTTTTCTGTGATTCATAAAAGATCATGATATATAGATTACATGCTATTAGTTTAAAATAAATAGAAATTTCTATTAAAATTTTTAAGGTTACTTTAAACTGACTTATTTATTTATTTAAGAATTAGTGTATATTACTTGATTTAAATCTAAATTTTAAATTCTTATCATACTTCAAATAATATATTGAGTGTAAATTGTCTAAAGAATAAATAATTTTTCTTACAGTTTTTATCCACTTTATCCCTCAAATGAAGTCAATATCAGTTATGAACACTTGGAATTATATGCAAAATTAACAGTTTCACCCCATATTTTAATTTTGCCTTCAGATCTAAGACATTTTATTAAGGTAAGTTACAAATTATTTTGTTTATCAAATTAGAAATACAGTAGAACCTCCATTATCCGGACCTCCATTATCCGGATTTTCGATTATCCGGATTGTTCAAAATAAACAAAAATTTTACGAATTTGCTGATTCGCACTTGGCAAATTATGACATTGTTTATGTACGTAATGGAATGCATAATTTTTTTGTTTCAACAACGTCTCACCCAGCACAGTGGTAGTAAACTCTTAAATATATTTTACGTAGTAATAAAAATATAACTTGACATACGTATTTATAAATAATTTATATTCAAATTACATCATTTCTATGACCAAGGGTAACGTAAGGCATGGACGAAGTGGGCCACTGCCTATGCCTCGCGGTCCGAAGGGCCTCGCGCCTCGAAGGTTTATGCATTACTTAAAAGCCG
>NW_019385273.1:282029-301392 GCF_000671375.1 Centruroides sculpturatus
GTAAAAATTCTCTAATTAGTCTGGAAACGGGGGACCTAATTCTTGCATTCTGTGAAAACGGGTAAGATTGGCTATAATGTAATTATCTTAATCTTCACTATCGTTACTTTTTGCCCAGCGAAGCGGGTCCTTGCAGCTAGATTCTAGATTACTTAGAAAAGCAGTCTTTTATATATAAAAAAAAACTATATTACATACAAATAAAAACTCAGCGAAGCGGGTCCTTGCAGCTAGTTATATAAATAAAATGCATAGTTATAAATTATTGATTCGTTTATTATGAATATTATGTCTTATAAATTGATTATTTAATTAACAATCTTCTGCTACATTACATTGATTTTGCTTATACAGTGTTTAATTATTTAGAGATTTGTCTAATGTACTCTGTTTCTTTGATTTCGTTATGTGAGGAAAAAATTTTAAGATCCTCACTTGTACCGTACTAAAACTTGCTGAAAATTTAAGTATTATTCATGTAGTGATAGCATTTGTCAAAACTTACAGTTTGCTACAAGCATGGTTACCAGGTAATCATGTAAAAAAATTGTAAAATTTATGTTTAAAATTACCTATGTCATGTGCATAATAATACCTAAAATTTTGTACATTCTTTTTCAATATACAATTAAATGTATAGAATTTTCAATAGGATACACTTGAAAAACTTTTTAAGTGAATTAATTTTCTACTCTAGAGAATAATTTCAGTTTACTTAAGTAGGAAATTTTCTTAAATGGGAACATTTTATATGGGAAAAATTTGGAATTTTTAAAATTAAACTTCTTACATAGAGAAACTTCTAATGCAGGAATTTCTTAACTGAGTTTTACTATTACTGAAAATAAATAGGCCTGATTTCAAGAATATGATGAGTTTTAGAAATAAAATTATTTTCAAAAACTATCAACTAATTTTTTTAATGAAATCTGTACACATACATTGACAGATATTGCTCTGGATATTATAGAATGTTTATCATAAACTTGACATTTATCTTGTAAAAAAAATGCTTCCAAAATATAGTAGTGCCTTATAACTTCATGGGGCCCAGGCAAATTTGAATTAAGGGCTCCCATTTACAGTGTTGACTTCAGACATTTTTATTCTAAGCGAAATGCTTTCTTGTAAGAAATTGGTTTGGGGCCACAGGCAATTGCTCTTTTTGCCCGTAGGATTATATATATATATATTAAATTATATCTTCACAAAATTTGGCAAGATGTTGATTATACATNAATATTTTTATATGCTGTTTTAGCTCGGAATTCCGGAACAGGAGGTAAAGGTTCATTGGTTATCATTTTCTCCAGTCGAAGACCATTTCTACTTTAGACAACACCAAGAATGTTCGCAGGAAGCAATGAGAAAAATTAACAAATTTCGTAACTTAGATATAAAATTATCTTCGCTGGACAGGCATTCATCGATGCAGGTAATTTGTTCGAATGTATACATGCATGAAACATGAGATTTTTGGCATATCATTTTAAACAATTAATTACATTTTGACTTTTCTTAACTCTTTCTATCCTACAGGCACTAAGAAGGTCTTTTTTTTTAAATTTCCATTACAGATTCAATTAGATTTGCATTAGGGGTGGCTAGATGGTAAAGGATAGAATCCAACATCTTTTGATCAACCCACCTCTAAAAATTTAGATTTTGAATAGCAGGCTGATACCTTTAATGCTTTGGCCTACAATTAATTATAAATTAGAAAGTTATCATTTAAGATGTTAATTTTCAGAGAAACTATAAGATATGGTCCCAAACTGTTTTTACTGCCAAATTTTTTAAGTTTGTGTTTTATTGTTATATGTATATGTAGCCAAATACTGTGTCAAATTTTATGAATTTATTACATGTGCAATTTTTCTATTAGACAAGGCTACAATATTTAGTTGATTATCATCAGTAACAAGTAGCAATTAACTAGGTCTGCTAAATAAGGTTGGGTGAGGTAAGTGTACCCTCAATTACAGAATTTGAAAGTTTCAGACAGTGAGGCAGAGTAAAGATTACCTGATTATAAGTTAAGTTATTCCAAAGTTGGTAAGTTATTCCAACAATTGGTTTAAAAACCAATTGTTGGAATAACTTACCTGGTTCCATAGCAATAAGTTGTGAATAGCACAGGTCTCAAGTGAATAGTATTTGTTGAGCTGAATTATGTTTTTTAAAAATAATTCCTTCTGTTATAATAGCTAAGATAAAATCAAATGCAGGGTTAAGTATCATAGCTGTGACAGTAATCTTTCATTTGTATACATACTTTAGTATATGTCACTGCAAGTATGGCTGTAGCAAATGAAGTAATGATGGTACAGTAGAAAGCAACAGTAAAATCAGTTTTATTTATTGTAATTTAATTAATTAATTAATGGTGTTTGTCAGGGTCACGCAAATGGTTGAAGAAAAAAATTGCCCTGTCAGTACGTCATTCTATGCAATGTACTGTACCAATAAGGCAATCATTAATACCAGATCTTTAATGTTATTCACTCTACAGACAGGATGTCATTGTCCAATAGCCACTGTTTGGAAGCATTGGTGGAGTGTCACAAGTTAGTATGATGATCTTGGAGAGTGTGCCAACGGATTTTTTTATCCATCATTTTTCATCCATTTTTCTGGTTTTTCATCTATAGTATTCTTTGTTAATGTCACCCATATATACCTTCTGTCAAGTTTTCAACATTAGTGAAACCTGTTCAGGTTTGTGGAATGACCTGTTCAGGTTTGTGGAATGGTGGAGGAAAAGCATACTTGGAGCTGTATTTTGTGGCCTCTATAAGTTGTTTGAGAGATAATATCATTTTGGAGCCTGGATTGCTTGCTTGGAGACTGCTTTTGTGAGAGCCACGATATCTTAGTTCCATGTTTTTTTATGTAGTCTTAGCAATAATGATTCTGTGAGATTTATAACTCCAGTGTTTTTGGTGTAGAACAAAGCCAGATCTTGAGAGTGGATATCATTTTCCAAATAGATTAAATTATTTAAAAGGGAATACATTGTTCTCGTAAAATAAATGACTTTTCTAAGACACATCATTTCACTGTTGGTAATGACATGCACTGGATGGGGAGGTGGATATTAAAAATAAAAGCAAGGAATATATCTTCAGAATGGCAACATAGAAAAAAGTCCAGTTTGGCCAATGTTGTACAAATTCGAACTACAATTTTCCTGTATTCTTTGGCTGGCATAGCCATTATCAGCATGTAAACAAAGAAGAAATTGGATAATAAAAGTATTAAAGAAACAAAAAAACCAATTAGAACACAATCATCTCTCACACAGCTGGAAAAGCTGGAGATATATAAGGTTTGTAAGAAAATAAGGCCATAAATTTCAAAGATAGCAACACCCTCCTAGCATGGAGATCTCTTTTTGAAGTCCAGAAAATAAATACTACACATAATGTTATGTGTAGTATTTATTTCTGGGATTCACCAACCAATCAGATGATGACTCTTCGTTTAAATTATGACATTCAATTCACCTGTGTGGTTTGTCATTAAATATTTTTTCATCTTTTGCTGGAGATTTTTTTTCTTTAATAGAATTTCATCATAGTAATTTCATTCTCTTCCAATGAGCTAACATCTATAAACAAACCAGTATTTATACAAATACAATTAGTACAAAAGATATAAAATAATAATAATCAATGTAGATTAAAATAAAGATTGTAGAAAAGGACTACAGAGAACTTACATATTTTTCTATAATTGTCAATATATGGATCTGGACACTTGCATAATGTAAAATTTGTAACATTTATTTAAAAGTTTTTCAAAAAATTGATAAAATCACTTTACATTTGATTTTAATCTTAAAAAAAGATTTTTAATGGAATGGATATAAAAATTTAAGTTAAAATGCAGTTATAAAACATAAGACTAGTGAAAAACCTCACATCTTTTTCTTCCAACATCCTTATTAAATCAGAGCCAAGACTACTTAACTGCACAACACACCGGGATGAATATAAACAGTGTGACTCAGATTAACCAGTTGAGCAGTCTGCATATGATTAAAAATTGCAAACATTTTTATAGCCCCTTCTGGGTTTCTTTTTTATACAAAACAAGCTAGCAGTTAACATTTGAATTTAAATCGTATGATAGATATCAGATACCATATGCACATGCATTCCCCTTAAGATGTTTAAATAAGATCAAACAATATGATGATTTTGAATGCACATGCGTTTCACTTTAAATATGATTTAAAGTTAAATATTATTGTCTAGTAGAGCCTGCCATGCCATCGAAAGGCACATTTCCTCCCTAAAATTAATACAGGTGGTTCTGCAGCAAGCCTTAAAAATTTTGATTGTTTCCAACCATTTGAGATGTTCCAGATGCAGGGTGGTAAGGATGATACAGGCTCTGGTGAAGTCTGCCGTAATATCTGGGTCTGTCACATAAGTGGAGAAGGCACAACTGCCCTCTCCACTTATGTGTACCTCTATTATGTTGTATGTCGCATATCCTGACTCCCATTGCACATTTAGTGGAGCCAATGTACAGTACATCATTTCCCTATCCCATCTGCTAGGTCTCTGGTAGGTATGCTATAAATGGCCTGGTAGTCTGTCAGGGTTTGGAGGGTCTTTTTCATTCCACAGTATGTTGAAAATGGATGGGCATCTCCTGTAGGCAATATTGACCTGACATCTGTTGGTAATTGTGATGTACAAGGATTTTAAATGGGGGTTAAAAATGAGGGGGATCCTCTCCTTATCCTCTTCCTGTTGACTACCAGATTGTTTTGAATAAAAAAAGAATCCTGAAGAAGAGCCCAGATGGGACTTCTTCAGGCTTTCGAAGGATTTTGAAAAAGACGAGGTTTTCACTAGTCTTATGTTTTATAACTGAATTTTAACTTAAAATTTGTAATTTCACATTGTGCAAGTGTCCAAATTTACAGATTAAATGAGCATTTATTTGCTATTTACTGACCAATGATTCTCTTGACATTGCTGTCATGGGCTCTTCAGCCATCTTAAGATGAATGTTAGTATGAGAATGGATGTTTTCTTCATTTTTAATGTCTGTCTAACTTTTGAAAGGGCCGTAGTTATAAGCCAACAACTTCCAGATTATATCAGGCTATTATATTGCAATTTATTTTAAATTATAATTTGTCACTAGAGTGAGGCACCATCTCTTATTAGATTTAATAATTATAATTAAATTGCTTTCAAAGCTTCGGAAATAAATTATGTTTATAAAAGCTATTTCTTATAAATAAAATATTTTTATATAATTAATCTTCAATGTTATTTGTGGATTAATGGAAACAAACATAAAACATGTCAGCGTTTTTCTTTTAAGATAAGTATGGCAATAAATTTAAACATTAAAGGCTCCATTTCCCATTAAAGGTTGGAGCCGCCNGTTTATAGGCCATAGTTATTTACACTTAAAACTTTTGCCTTATGCCCTTGAAATCTGGCTTCTAGAGGTCTATGGGTCCTACTTATGTAGAACTTGAACATATGCTTATAGTCTACAGATATATAAACTTCTAAAGTTTGTATTTTGGAACTGCTCCTTTAATTTCAACCAATTGATATATTGTAGAATTTCTTGACAACTATTATCATAATTTTTTAGGAAAGTATTTTCTGTGCAGTTCTGTGATCCTTAGTTTTATACTCTCACATATGAAGGTCTTTTGGTTACATTTATTACTTCTAGAGTTTAAATGTGTTTCACTTATACACTTTAACGAGCCAAAAGTATCAAATATATTGGATTATTTTATATTTTTTTATATCTTCCATATTTGTTTTATATTACTGAAATTTTATTCATGTATCTTTAATATTAAATTGTTGAATTAAGTCAACTTACTTAATATCAAAAAATTTTTAATTGAATTTAAGTAAGAATATTTAATTAAATTTGGAAATTTAAGTAATACAATCACTTAATAGACTGAACTGTTCTGTACTATTGAGGAACTTTAGTCAAAAGTATTAATCAAATTATATCAAAAATTTTTTCTGATCATAAGAATATTATAAAACTCTGAAAATATTTTAAGAATAAATTCAATTTTAATAAATGTATATCTGTTGTATATTGCATACTTTTCTAAATATGTTCTTTTAAAATTTTCCTATAAGAAAGAATAGATGGTGATTTATTTTAATTTATAGTTCAAAGTGATAAATCTATGACTTCATTCATTATAAAATTTTTCCTTAGTTTATATGATCATATTAATTTTTATTATTGTTGAAGTTATTGTTATTTTCTCAAATATTCATAAGCATATGCCTTTAAATAACTCAAGTGATTGATTACTAAAAACACAATGTCATCTTTGATTTTGAAAAGATGCAAACTTCTTAAATATGATATGACTTAGTGAGTCATTGTATAAAAAATATTATTTAAAAATCCTTACTGAATAGTGTTTACAGATATTTAATGCTTAGATCAACAAACATTATTTCATGCTAATTTTTATTGTTGTATTGTTTTATTTACTTTATTTTATTTATAACTAGCAGACCCCGCCAGGCGTTGTTGTGGCTCAAAATGTATCTATTATAAATGTATAACACTTTTCCCATAGGGGGAATTTTTCAAAAAATCCCTTCTTAGTGTACATTCTGTTGACGTACCCTATTAAACGCAATCAAAAACGCAAAATACCGCATCTAAAATAGTATAATAGAAACCAAGTTCTTCACGGTAAGCCTTTATCCTGTCTCTCTCCCCCCACGGGGGAATATCGAAAAATCCCTTTTTAGTGTATATTCTGTTGACGTACCCTATTAAAACGCAATAAAAAACACAATAAACTGCATCTAAAATAGTATAAATAGAAGCAGAGTTCTTTACGGTAAGCCTTAATCCTAACCATCTCCCCTGGTGGGGGAAATTTCGATATGTATATTATATAAAAAACACGTGCGTATTCGAATGCAGCGTTGTATCAAATTTCAAAGGAATCGGTAGGAACAAACGAACATTACATTTTTATTTATGTAGATAGATAGATAGAAGATGATCTACTTAAGTTCATCCTCATAGAAAAGCATAATGCCTCACAGAAAAGCAAACTTAGGTCGTCGTACTCGTAGCGCCATCTGTTTGACATAAAAGCCTTAACCCTAGATGATATCTTTTAATTTATATGAATGTTTACCGAAATAAAATCGACGGAGGCGATATCGCCCCCGTTGAGAAACACTGGTATAGATTAAGAAATGTCACGTGACAACAGATATTCCTCACTACATCAACATAAAACCTTGAACAGATAAAATACAAAAGGGGGAAAAAATACTAAAAACAAACAACAACAACAGCATCAACAATTAAAAAAAAACATGCAGATACAAAAAATTTTAAAATTATGAAGTATATGCTCATAAGACTTTGAGTATTGCAAATTAATTATGATATGTTTTTCTGTATAATATTTTACAATAAGAATGATTTTTCTGTTTATTTACAAACATTTAATTTAATTTTTTAATAAAGAATTGTATCTCTTGTTAAAAAAAAGTAAGCTATAAAGTTCATTTTTAAAAGGGACTTGTGCAATTTTTCATTCTCTTGCTAAAATCAGGAATTTTATTATTCTGGAATATGATTACAGTATGTTCATCTATGAGTGTTGATATTATTTTTTAATGGCTTGCAGGAATTTATGCTTTGGAATTATAAAAGGACATTGACAATTGAAAATGAAGTGAATTATTTGATTAAATTGAAATTCATAAATATCAAATATAACTATAAAATAATTTAAATATATATGTTAAAAACTGAAAGATGTTTATATTTTAAATGTGTTTTAATTCTTTATTAATCAAGCAAAAGAATTATATATATATACACACATATATAACCAATTATAAATTTTTCAGCATTCAAAATTTTAAAATTTTATTACATCTTTAAATTGTAACAATTTAATTTTCTGTTTATATCTGGAAATAACAGATGGAGCCACATTCTTAAATTTGGTATTTAGAGAAATTTTATATTTCTATAAATAAATTTGGTAAAAATTTTATTTCCCATATTATTTAACTAATATATTTTTATTATAAAATGTAATAAATTTAAATGTACACTTAAAAACTTTACATTACATGTAATTATTTTGAAAATTCATTAAATCCATATTGAATGTTAATTATGTTGAAATTCAATTTTTGCTTTTAAAGAATTACTCTAAAAGTTATGAAGCTTATATTATTAAAAAAAATTTATTTTCTGCAATATTAATTCTGTTTATAATGAATATGATGTAAGGTTAACATGATAGATGAATGTCAATTAATAATCAATAGTGAATGTTAGCAATTGCTATCAACTGATGAATATTAGTCATATGTGTCCATTGATTTACATTAATAGGATGGTGCATCTATTAATAGGTGTAGCTACATTAATAAAATGTATTTTATGATAAATATTTAATCAAATATGTCCTTATATTTATGGAAGTGTATGCATGTTTGACTTCCTTTAACATAATATGATTATATAAAATGAATTAAAATGTATAATTATGTAAATTAATATGTAATAACAGTTTAAAATGATGATAATTTCATTTTAAAGCTTTTCTATAGCTTTTTATTTTATGCGGTAAAAATTTAAATTAATGTAAAATAATATTCTAAGCTAAATTTATATTCAACATTTATTTAATAACTTATCATTTTACATTGAAACACATCTTTAAAAATGTTTTTAACTTTTATTATTCTTGAAAAACGTTTAAATAGAGTTTATGATAGGCAGAATAAAAATGTCAACTTCATTTATAAATCTAGAGGTGTAAAGAGTAGATAAAATATGCAAAAAGAAAATGAGAAGTTTTATGCTCATGTATAAATTAGAAAAAGTTCATTTGCATTTACTAGTACTTTTAAAGATGAATAATTTGGAAATAAATTTGATCTGTTTGAAATTTATAAGTATCTATTTTATTTATAAATAAATTTTATATAATTTTAAATAGGATGTTAATGGATGTTGCTGCATCAATCCAGAAAGATTAACAAAAGGATTGGTAGGTGGAACTTTTGCACGTATCCAAGTGATGCCAATTGGTGAAGAAGAGTATGAATCTACAAATGGATCATTAATATCAAAAATAATTGCTGAAATAGTGAAAATTTAATTTTGTACTTTTTGAAAATTTTAGAAAAATTTAAATTAAATGACATATTTAAGTAATATTTTTGAATTATTTTATTTATGTATAAATAAATGATTTTGTTTTCAATTAAATTCTTCTTTAAAATAGAAAATGTTGACTAACATGTTTTCAATAATTACAATTTTCTTTTTGTGATTTGTGTTTGTATTTGTACAGTACATCAAAGTATAATTTTTAATAGATGTTAAATTATCGTAAAATTATGATAAAATATTAAGGCAATTTTATTTTAACGACATTTATTAAATATGTTTAAAAATTCTTTTAGTTAAATTTTTAAACTAAACTTTATTAGCAGGATATGTGGTATAAATTATCTATGGAATATACTTAACAATCATCTTTTTATCCCATCTAAGCTACAACTACAAAGATATTTTGAATATGTACAATATTTATAAATAAGTAGCTGTGTAATTTTGAAATAATCAATTTTTACCTTAAATTCTTAAATTTAAAATATATTCCTTAGAAATTTTATTCCTATTTAATAAATATTTCTAGACTTATTAACCAATGTTTAATCAACAAATAATTTAACTGTGATAAACTGAAAAAATAATGATAAATTTATATTTAAATCAAATTTTATTCAAGAATATCTGTATAAATGTTTTACAAATAACATATATTGTATAAAAACTATATCAACAACTTGTATTTTTATATTATAATATTTTCTAACAAGAACATTTATCTTGATTGATGTGTACAAATAATCCATAGTTATTTGCACACATCAATCAAAATATTGATATGTTTTTGAAAGTGAAATATTAAAGGATTTATTTATTTAAATATATATCAAGAAATATGAAATATATATATAATATAAATATACAAAATATTACTATTTATACTATTGGAATTTACTTATAAAATCCAATAATGTATGCTTCATCAATTAAAATTTTATTTGAATTTTAATGTAATTGAAGAGGTTTTCTAAAATACATAATACTTATACAAACATTTTAGAAAATGCATTTATTTGAAGTTAACAGATTAGCAGTTTTTCAAGCACACTATAATGTATTCAGAGTTTGCAATACTTACTCTTGCATGTGAGTATTGTTTACTTATCTGAATTCTAGGAAACTAAATAAATCATGTGTAAATAGCAGTGTATATAAATATTTTATAGCTAATAGTAATAGACAGACTAGTAAACTTTGAAATATTAATAACAATATTAGTTGGTTCATAATATTAAACATCAGTAATCAATTTATAAATAAATAAATTATAATTTTTACAAGATTAATGAATGTTTTGAAAGGAATAGAAGTCTTACATAAACTAAACTTATACTATGCAAATAATCCTTATTTTAGAGATAATGTTTCTAATTAAAGACAACAACAATTATCTGTAAGTTTATATTATAGTGTCAATAACAAATCAAATAAAGAATTAATTAATAAGACCAGTTTTTAATGATCATTTTGTTATAAATCCATTATAGGTTCATTATATTTAAAGATTATGTCTTGAGATAATAAAAAATATCAAAATTATTCAAAATGTATTCAAATATAATCTTGGAATGTAAAATTTTATGATTTTTAGATTTTTTAAGATAAAATATGCATAAATAAATTTATATATATTTTGAATGAAAAGGTTTGCATTACAGACGGATTATAGCTACAAAATATTAAAATTTAAATTTAAAATTAATATAAAAGCAGAATTTTTTGTTAGAATTATTAAAAGATTAAAGGATTAAATGCTTATGTATTCAGATTAAATGTATGGTTCTGATATAGAAAAGTATGATATTTCAGAATTATATTTACTGCAAATGCTGGTCATTTACTTAATTAATTACAGTATTATTTTTTATTGCTTAATCACAGTCATCAAATAGACTTTATAGTTGTTTGATGATGATTAGACATTCACAGAAAGCTATTAATTTATTCACTGTTTTAATTACTGGCATTTATTTTTTAAAACACATTTTGAATTTAAATCGTACTGTATATGCACTATTCAGAAAAGGCCTAGAAGATATAAAGACATTAATGTTGGAGGACAGAATGTAAACAATATCAAATAAGCAGATGACACGATGATGATAATGAGAAAAAATTGGAATTAAGAAAAGCATTGAAAAATAGAAATAGGATACCATACAAAAATAAATATTAAGAAAACAAAGTTAATGATTTATAATAAAAAAGTGAAGATTATCTCTTTGATGTAGGAGAAAATATAGAAATGATTGATTTCTTCAACTACCAGAAGCATGGTCATCAATGATGAGGAAACAGCCTTGCTGAAGTCAAGAGAAGAATTACATTTGTAGAGAGACTTTCTGGAAATGAAAAGAATTTCTCCCAATACAGCAGTTAAAATACAGACTTCCAAAATGTATGGCCAGTCATACTATATGCATGACAGACATGGACATGGAGTAAAGAAATTCAGAGGAGAATAAATGCATTGGAAAGCTGATGTTTTAGACACTAAAGATTAAATGGCCGACAGAGTTACCAATGAAGAAATCTAGAGAAGAGCTGGAGAAAGGCAGCAAAGAACTGGAGATATGCTGGATGTGAGAGAGACTCATCAAGGAATGACTTTTCAAGTATCCTGTTGGATACTTGAAAAGAAAATGGTATGATCCAAGATACAAAGAAAATGAATGGATCAAAAGATACAAGAAAATGGATGGATCTAGAAGAATATGGATTGAAGGCCTCAAAAACTGGAGTAGGCACAACCATGTGACTAAGAAGGAAGCCCAAGATCATAGTTGATGGAACTCCATGATTATTAACTTTTGTCTTGGAGGTGCACTTATTGATTGATTGATTACTCCATTTCTCTTTAGTTCTTACTGGCATAGATTAGATTGTCATTATGTAAAAGGTGTCAAGAGGAAAAGCCAGGGATTGTTTTGAGATTCAGAGAAAACCTGGGGCTGTAGTGATTTCTATTCTTATAAAATTAATGTTATTTTTACTAATAAAAAGTAAAATCTTTAAGATTGCTATTTATTAATAGTTTCATTTGTTCAAAAAAAAAGAAATATGGAAAAAAAATGGCTAAAAAGGCCAGTTTTACTTTAAGGTCTGGATAGTCCTGATTATATATAATTTATTTGATTAGCTTACATTAGAATTATTTAAACTTATTACAAAGTAGCTTTTGCTTGAAGTTATAAATATAAGACAATACTTTTAAGAAAAATGTTGATGATTAGTATTTTATCTAAAATAGATTTGTATATTTATTATAGCAGTAACAAAATATTTTAAGGGAAATTATTATTTTGAGAAAATAATTTTTAATTAATATAAATTCTGTTCTTTTGCAGTGAGNTCTTGACATTGCTGTCATGGGCTCTTCAGCCATCTTAAGATGAATGTTAGTATGAGAATGGATGTTTTCTTCATTTTTAATGTCTGTCTAACTTTTGAAAGGGCCGTAGTTATAAGCCAACAACTTCCAGATTATATCAGGCTATTATATTGCAATTTATTTTAAATTATAATTTGTCACTAGAGTGAGGCACCATCTCTTATTAGATTTAATAATTATAATTAAATTGCTTTCAAAGCTTCGGAAATAAATTATGTTTATAAAAGCTATTTCTTATAAATAAAATATTTTTATATAATTAATCTTCAATGTTATTTGTGGATTAATGGAAACAAACATAAAACATGTCAGCGTTTTTCTTTTAAGATAAGTATGGCAATAAATTTAAACATTAAAGGCTCCATTTCCCATTAAAGGTTGTTGCCGGCACCATATGAGATTCTCCTGCTTTTATGAAGAATCCAGGTTCGAATTCGATCCGGATTTTAGGAATTTTTTTATGTTGTTGTTAATAGTAGCTTCATTTTCTGTTTTTATCCATGATACACAATGATGAAAAGTAAGATTGCTATATAATCATTGTGCATTAGTGTCTCGTGTAACAAATCAAGTCTATTTTCAAGATGCGTCTTATATTCATTTGTAATTTATTCCGTTTAAAAGTAAGCTCTTTTGCAGCTGAAATATGAATCCAGAATACGCTCTCATTAGTAGTAGTATATTCTTTTTAATTAAATATTTCAGTTTTTAGATTTCTTAAAATTAAACTTTAATCTTTTGATATTTTCTTGTTGAATCGAGAATGAGTTTTTAACTAATTAAACATGACGTAAATGAACGTTTAAATCCTGATAAGCACTAGAGAATGCAGATGATACAATGTTCATTAGTAATAAAAATCAAAGTAACTTTTACATATCTAAAGAAATGCGATGAAAATAATAATGAGATCGTTCGCTTCACACAACTGATGTCTTATTGAATGGAGCAAATTGCAGAAAGTATCTAGAAACAGATAAAATAATAATTAGCAAATATGCGCGGTGTTTTAATTCAAAATGCAATTCAATTAATAAAGGAGAAATCATACTTAGTTAAATTTAGCAACTTTCAGATTTTTCGACTCTTAAATTGAATAAAAAATGTAATTGTGAAGACAAATCACTTACAGAGTAATTGGGAAAAAGTTATAATTTTTTAATATACTCTATATATACGCAATATATTGAAAAATCATATGTAATATGTATGGTAAATTAACCTTGCTGTAGTCCTTTGAGAATTCATTTCTCCATATTGAATCACCGGAGAGTGAATTTAGGCGAATTGAATTTATAATAATCCTTACACTAAAAAGGATTTTTAGTTTAAGGACATAAGTTTTATCGTTTAAAAAAATGCATTAAATTTTGAACGTAAATAATATACATTTAAATAAATAAATACTGTATTTGATTTGTTGGGGAGACATCAGCACAGTTTGTTTTATCAATTGAAGGCTGGTCATTGAAACACATTTTGTGCTTAATTTAAAAATTAATGAACCTTCTAAGGGCCATTGACAAGATTAAATAGACGAAATATGTTGAAAATGGTAGACTCTGGACAACAACGATGTATCAGAAGACAAGAAAGGTCCAGATCCACTTATAAAACAATTTTTTAACATTTATTTTTTTTTCTAAATAACAAAAATAAATTTACTTTTCTTAGCATTCAAGAATTGCAATAAAATGAATAAATTTGTAACATGGTTTTGAAGCTCTATCAATGTCAAGCCAGGCCAAATACTTCGTTATCCTATGATAGGGTCTGCTGTTATGAAACATTAGTTTTAATTTAATGATAGGAACACTGTAGTGATTTTTTAAATTGCTTCGTTAGTCTCATAATTTCCAAAACTTCGGCTTCATCAAGATGATATTTAATATCTGTCTTTGATTATGCAATTATTATTCAGAACATTTTCAATAAACGTTTCCAAATTGATATATTGGGCTCAAGCTGAAACAACTATTAGAAGACTAAATTTCGTATTTTTAGATTTCGATTTCGAAAATTTATCAGTTGTTAATCGAAAGAACTGATGATATCTGCGAGATTATATTGTATAGTAGAAAATATAGTAGACTATAAATGTATTTGAATATGAAAGATTAGAAGTGTTCAGATATGTTGACGTGTTCGTGTAAAATCCAATATCTTTGTCTTTCGTATATAAATATACTGTACATAGGTTTATATTATTATGTCATTTCAAATTGTATCAATTTGAACAAAATAGAATTTTTCTTTTGAAATTGCATATTTTTATGTTAAAAATTGGCACGCTATTTCATTCTACAACACCAATAATTTAGGAATTTGCATTAAACTGTATATTTATTCTTTGTTCTATGTTTTTGAAGTTTCATGAAGCAAAGTAATTACTATTTTATTAAATCATTTTCTAAAGAAAGTATAACTGAATGATAGAAATGAAATCAAAATAGTATTTTTAAATCTGAAGTTAATTAACGTAATGAAGTTATTGAAATTTTTATGAATTTATTATTAAAGTTTATTATATCCATGTTATAAGTTTGTAGTTAAACAGATAATGATAAATTTAATATTTAGAATCAATTATTATCTGTATAAAATAGGGTGTTATATTTACATTTAAAAAATAAATTCATTGTTATATAAAATAGGAAATTTGATGTATGTTTCTAGCATTATCTGTTTCAGCAGTGTTTTTCAACCTCTGGTCCGCAGAAAAATATTATTTGATCGTACTAAAGCTGGCGCAGTCGATTACGGATGACATTTAAATATTATTATATTAATCTAGATTTATTATACGTACTTTGTTACGTACAATTACTATAAATAAGCATAGTTTATAGTCGCATATAATTACTTGGTCCATGTAAAATTATCCGTAATTTTACTCATCCGCGATGAGAAAAAGTTTGAAAAACACTGTTCTAGAAAGTAGAAATTAATTTGTGACTAATTAAATCAAATTATCAAAAGTCCTTCATTGGTATGCTTTAATCAGGGACATATGTGCATGGCATGCTTATGGTGGTGCAGTGCCCTTCATACGGAAGCAATCAGTTTTCTTAAGTTAAAATGAAAATAAGTAACGCATTTCGCATGACTTTAATTAGGTGAGATTAGATAACTAAAATAATTCTAAGGTAATTGAGTGATATTCTCTGAAAAACGACAGGACCTCGGAATCTGCCTTGAGGAGTACTCATATTCTCAAAATCCTGGACATGCTACTGATTTTAATAAAATATTAATACAGTAATCATAAATTACAGTTACTAGAATTTCATTATTATCCATTGACATAAAATTCCAGATAGGATTAATTTAAGCTTATAGACATAAAGTACAATTTTTTTTATGCTGTAGATTACTTAACACTTCTCGTTGATTTATTCTATATTTGATTTATCATTTGATTTTGGGCAATCGGTGTAAATAGACTAAATAACTGGTCTTTTTTGTATGAATAAAAAGACCAGACCTGTTATGAAATCAACTAGTATAAACAATGATGATAACTATTGCTTTATGTAGTTGTAAAGTGGAAGTCATCTTGTGGAAAATCATAATATAATATGAAATATTTCTGAGTTGTGATATATCTATGCATAAACACAGAGAGCATACAATACGTTTTGAAAGGAATTCCATCGAAAGATTCGTAATGATTTTAACGAAGATTATATTGACAAAGGATATAGAATAGTGATTGGTAATCCTGAATAGCAACAATAAAATTTTAATTTTTCGAAGTAGTCTTAGATTACTTCGGAAAAAAAATTGAAATTTCATTGTATTTATTCAGATTTAAGTAATAGATATTTTAAAATTTTTAAATAGAAAATATATATTAAAATATAACGCATTAAGAATAGATGCTTGCAAGAAGTAACATATTTCATTGTCTCCATCATTTTATGAAAAAATAAAAACGTTTTCTATATTTGAAAGAAATAACTAATTTACAAATATGATAGAGTAAAAACTTGAAAATTTTTAAACAAAGATGCGTGTTTTATTGTGTTTTTTTAAATATATACAAGAAAATGTTTTTTTACTACGTTATCAGAAAATACATTTCTTCTATGAAATACACTCGTCAGAACAGAAAAAAATCTTTACATTTGATTTTACTTTACTTTTGTAGCTTAGATAAAACTGCGTATACATTTTATTCATATTTTAAAGAATAAATAAAATTATAATTCGCTACATTATCGAACACACAAAAACATAATTTGAAATATTTTAAGTAAAGTATAAAGAATTCATTGGTGTATTAACAGAAATTGCTTTGATTACTATTTAAACAGAAGTTAAAACGTTTTTTTTTAATTATTAAATAATGATGAAATCACTTGCGCTATATTTATGATAATTCATAATTAACTTTCGCATTAAATTAAACATTTTCAGACTGAAGGCATTTAATTGTAATCTTTGAATTTACGAATCGAGAATAATTCGAAAATAAATAATTAAAGTATCTCTTGTGGTTAAAAAATTACTATGATATAATGTATTATGTTTGAATTATAATATTTTAACGACAAAATAATTTGGCAAAATGTTTTCTATTTATCAAACAATTTACAAAAGCGATGGATAAGTGAATGCTCGAAATAGACTATAGAAACAAGATCTAGAAAAGTCATGCCTTTAGACATGGGCCAGTCATTGTTAACTATTGTTGGACACGTCAAAGTCACGGTTTGAATCTATGCAGAATGGACTAAAAAGTTCTTAAAGAATAAATCTCTTTTTTACAATTGATTCTTACAGCTTCAAATAAAATTTTTAAAATATTTTTAACAAATAGGAAGCATCTCTACTATAATTTCGAAAATTTTACCTTCTGATACCATAATTATAGAACTGAAGACATCTTTACTACTAAAGCCATCACCGAATAGAGATATTTTTATTATAATGGTTTTGCAATGATCGATAACAATTTAATTTTGACATTGAATAAACTTACGTTCGATTATCTTCATATATCAACTAAAGAAAGAATAATTAACTATGATTAAAGTTCGAATGATTGAAAAAGTGTTAGAATAAGAGTATTTATTTAAATATAAAAAATATTAGATATGCTTTGCTTACAGAAATGTATATAAAAATATAAAAAAATACAAATTTATTTAGGATATTTTATGTATAGGTCTTTTCAATGCTTATTTAAATTTACAACAATTCAAAATTACTTTTACTGATTTAGAATAATTTTAAAATCTTTCAACGAGTTGCGTAACTTTCTTGACTTTTATGAGATTTCATTTAAAAAATAACATTTTGTATTACTAATCAAAGTAAATTACTAAATTGTATGTGGCGCCATCTCTTAAGAGATTTTGTTATAAGCGTTGTTTCAAATTTAGATGAAATGTTCATATAGGCGTATACAAAATGATTTTTATTTAATTATTTTAGGTTTTTATATTTGAATTTGTTATAAATTTAGCAATAAGCTGTGAAATAGTTTAATCTACTCTATAAAGTCATCTTTTGTTCTTATGGGTTTTTTAAATTAATAAATAAATTTAATTAAATACATTCCAGTGATATATATATTGTTATCTCTGTTATTGAGATTTAAAATGTTAATTTAATTTATTATTCGTGTTTAAAATGATTTAATTTATATAAAATAATGATTTCGATGTAAATCTAACCTTTGATACTTGGCTGAATTATTATTTTTGTTAATCACGTAAAAATTAACAATTTTTCTTTACAGAATTTCCCCCCTCTCTCTCTGTAATCCCCAACAGTTTTTAGTGCTTTATTTTTTTGTCGCATATTTAAGTAAGCTTCTTTTTCATTTTAGCTCAACAATAGTTGCATATATTGCTGACGATCAATAATGGTTATAACCTGCTACAGTCTGATTTGAAGCCATCTTTTTGGAATCACATTCTATAGAGTGTAACTCTGTTTTCCTATGTTTTTTTTTCCCTATAGAATGTAGCTATGTAGTAGCTGTGTTTTCCATTATCTCAGAACACTCCCAAACCTACTTTCTTTATTGATGATTTTCCTATTTCATTTGTCGAATCTGGGAATAATGTTCGACTGAAGTTTCACATTAAAAAATTATGAAGGTTCTTTTAATCCAATGTGGAATATTGTGGCGATTTTATAAGTCGATTTCATATAAAACCTCTTCTTCGTTCTCACAAATTTTCAATCATTCATACACTATTGTTTACCGGTGTGGTCTCCCTCTTCTCTGCTTATTCAGATAGTAAAGGAAGTTGATAAGGTTTATTTATTGTTAAACAGATTTGTTAAATTACATTTTATAAACTCGTGTTAAGTGCGCTTTTTTAAACGTTTTATTTATATTAATAGATTATTATTTTTTAATAGTTTTTATGTATCTTTTACCGCCGAATGACTGGATCTTCTAGTCCCATCCCGCAAAACACGAAATCTATCATGTTTACATATTCGAAGATGTCTCTCAATGTCCTTTCTTTATTTGAATCGTGTCATCAATGAACTAACTGGAGGGATTACTACATTCCAATTTGTCTTATTTTAAACAAATGTGTAAAAAATTCTGTATAATGATTAATTGTGTTGTATTTTATTCTTTGTTGTTCCTTGGTTTTTTTAAATATTTTTATCTTGGATTTAATGTTGTGGAGGAGATAATTTTTTATCTTTGTGGACTGTCCCTATGAAATTCTAGTAAAATAATTTTTTTTTTAAATTAATTTTTATAATGGTTTAAGTCTAGCTTTGGTTAAAAATTAATCTTACAAAATATTAATT
>NW_019385273.1:301713-341838 GCF_000671375.1 Centruroides sculpturatus
AATGTAATTAAAGTATATATATATATATATATTTTTTTTTTAACGAATAAAATTATTATATAGATATTAATATAATATCGTAACTTGCAATTACACATTGTACAGTCGAAAATCAATATCGGAAAATTGAATAAATGAATATTTATAATAGACATTCCGTATTCTTAGATATGGATCTACAAGTCAGTCTGGTTAAGTCGATAAAATGTGATATATTAATAATGAGGAATATCTAAGATGCCTCGTGATCTTTGAATATATAATTGGTGTGAATATATTGTTTGGCTTTTAAACATATCTACTGTAATGATCAATATATTTGTTTTAATCAGTAAATTTCAATTACAAGAATTTAATTCCTTTAAAAGGAAACAAATCCTTTTATTTGAATTATTTAAAACTTTATTAGATTTATAGATTTAATATACAAAAAAGACGTCTAAACATTAAAATAATAGTTAAATATATTATGGTATGTGTCAGATAACGTTAGACTGTGGGTCAATAAAGTCAGGCATACTCTAACGTAGCGTTACACGTAGAACTACATGTAAGAATGACCAAAAATCAAACAACAGACCGAGAATATATATATATATATACACATTCTTTATACGACAGAATAGCTCATTGTATATTCGGAAAAATTGCCAATAAAATACGAAATAATACTTCTACAGCTATTTTTAATATCCCTGTCAGTACATGATCCTTTCCGCTCTAACATTTTTCCATCTTCAATGTTGGATTCAACTACTATACATCTAAAATAGAATGTGTACATAATAAAATTCAAATCAAATATAAAAATTATTATATAATTAACTTATAAATAAATATTAAATTTTATAATAGCGTTACAAAAAATAAATAAATCTAAGAAAATAAGCAATTAAAGAATTTTCTGAAAAGATAATAAGTTTAAAAATTTAATAAAAATATATGAATTTATCCATCTAATATAATAACGTTTTACATTATTATTAATTAATGTAAATAAAATTAATTATAAAAATATGTAATTTCAACAAATTTGTAATCATTTAAATTTTATAAAAATTTAAATGATTATAATATTAAATTTTTATAAATGATTTATAAAAATTTAAATGATTGCAAATTTTTTAGGTACGATAAGATCATTTAAGGTATAAAAACGAAGAAAGTTTGAATTATTTATGTACTTAATATAACAATAACATAAATAAGTAATTATAATATATCTTATAATTTATAAATTTATATGCATGAACATTATTAAGATATATAGGAAAAAATATAGACATATATAGTGTATATAGTGATAAAAAATACTTTCAAGACTAACTTTTTACTTTATAGCTTTGAGAGCGTTTAATTATCTTTTGGAAAAGGTCAAAAATACAAAAAATACTGTATAACAGGAATGTGAGATTCTTTATATATTGAACCAATACAAGATAATAAGACTACAACAAAAAGGTATTATATTTATGTTGAATGAAAAAAAACATACTGCTAGTAATCTTCAATATTTTTAGGAAATATTTCATTAAGAACTCTGCCATTCTTACAAAGTTTCATAATTTTTTTTTAAAATTATTAATTAACTGTAAAATGACCTACGAGAAATAATCTTATGAATCTTTGAGACGAGAGCCTAGAAATTCCTGTTTTTATTACGTTAATAAATTTTTGTCCAGGTTATGTATGAATATTTTGCAAAACAAATTATACTAGCATTTTATTATTTTAAATTTATAGTTGTTATTTATATACTAATTAAAACTGTAATTTGTCTTCTTCTAGTTAAAATATAATTCCCAAAGTTTAGCAACGATATATTTTATTTTTATTTAAGCTTATACGTAATTAATCTGATACAGTTCATGATTATATGTGATTATATTTAATTGTTCACTTCGAATATATTATTTCTTTCGATTGACTCAATATGAATTTTATATTTCGTGTGACTATTTCGATGATGGATCTGAAATAAGCGCGTAAACTTTGACAAATAAAGTTCTTTTTGCGGTCTTCTTTACCTTTTTTTGCAACAAAATATATGGAAAGAATTCTGAATATTCTTAAATTTGAGAATTTTAAAAAATTCCACTCATTTTTAATTCTACGAGAACATATCCATGCTCGTAAATGTTCAAAATTGCAATAATTCTGAAAAATTTTGATGTTTTTTATTCTGAGCATTCATTTTTTATTCTCAACGTTACTAGCACTAGAAACTTCAATACAGTTTTTTCCAGATCCGAATGATCAGATTTATTTTAAGGTTATGATTCTATTCTTCTTTTCCTTTTTTTAAGACAAAATTTGGAAATTTTATGTAGCCATTTAAAGTCTAGTTGACTTTCTCTAATCCGAGTCAGAAAAATACTTTTTTAACATATCATATTTTACTATATTTTATAATATTTATAAATTTTTTCTAATTTCAATTTAGTCTACGATCAGTATACTGTACATGAATAATTGTATAATGCAAGGGTGGGCAACCTTTTTTATAACATGGGCCAGAATAAATTTTACGTTTTTTCCGCGGGCCATAGTAGTTAATTGACACCTTGTGACCTGTAAATTTTTAGTCTGCAAATATGAAATAAATAAATAAATAAAAATAAATTAATTNTAAATAGGAAAATTATCTAATAAAATTTGAATCAAAACCTATTTTAGAAAAGTAGTCATCGTGGAGTTTAAATAAATGACATGAATGACTACAGAAATGTATTTTGTAAAATATTAATAGACTCAAACATCAGAGATAACAAGATGATAAGACTAGAACAAAAATCAAAGATAATACAGTAATTATAAAGAAGTAGACGGATAACGCAGTAAGACATTTTTGTACCGCTATAGGAATTCAATTTGGAAACAGATCCGAACCCTCTTTTTGTTGTTTTGAATTTTTGGCAGTTTTGATAGGTGAGTCAACAATGACTGCCCTACCAGAACTATCAAAACTATGCTAGCCGATTCTATTGACAAAATTCATGCTTACTGATTCTATTGTAATAACTTGGTCTTATTTCCAGAAAAATACTAAAAACTTATAGATTTAATATATAAATTTTAAGAATTTGCATTAGTCACATTTACTTTCCTAGAATTAACGATTTTTATTTTGCAACAGTAAAAGGGATTTAAAAGAAAAAAAAATGGAATTTTTGAAACCATTAAAAACTCCTTTTTTTAAAAAAGGGGGGAGAAGTCGAATAAAATGTAACAAAGTCACGTTTTCTGTTTGCGGAAAAAAATTAACATTAACTACTGTATGATTACAATACAAAGGTTATGAACACTATAGGGATAAAAAGATCTTGACTACAGTACATTAAATCTTTTAAGAATAGTTTTACACCTCCTGGAAACTTTATTATTATTTTGTAAATATTAGTTTTATATGATTAAATTATGACGTGGAATAATTTTATTTATTCCAAGTTAAAATATATGTTCATTGTATGATTTGTAAAATTTCTAGTGTGGATGATTACATTCGATTTATGTACGGTAGATTTACAATAGTATTCTATTTTAATCACTCATTTTGTTTAACTACACTAAGCTTTACGACATTCTGATCAAAAAGAAGTACAATTAAATTTTGTAAGAGGATAAAGAAGTTATTATCGGTTGGAATACTTCTATTAGTGCAGAGCCAGAATATGAAAAGTAGAAGGAAAAATCTTCATCACCTGAAATAGCACCCTGCCTATACTAAAGATCATTCGGGAGATGGGAAATTATATCTATTCAGATAAAGGAATAACTAATGATACTGTTCCATATACAGTTAACCTGTAAACTGCCATAAAACATGAATATTTTAAAATATTTGTTTTTACATTTTGTATTATTCTGTCAGTGTTTCCCAGGGGGAAAAAATGTCTAGTGACCCGAGTGGTTAAGCATATATAGAATACTATCAGAAAAACGATGATGACTGGAATATGGCAAGGATTTTGATAACTGGAGTTGGGCTCAAGCCAAATAACATTCCTTTGAATCCTGTAGAATCCCTTCGATATAACGTAGAGCAGTTTATTTTGTGAACGTCTAAGTGCTTTTTCTACGTATTTTATAAGCGATATCTTTCCATTCCATTCTGATAAATATACTTACTTACTATTTTCACAAGTATTTCCATGCCTATTCTGGACTGCTCTCAGCTTTTTCAACGTTCATGCCTTAAATAATAATACTTCAACCCTTTTTTAAAGCTTACCTTTTTCCAAATATTTTCAATCCATTATCTTCTTTTATTCTCTAGCCATTTATTTCCCTTCAAGCTTTCAGATTTGATAATCCTGAGAACGGGTCAATCCACTGCATGCTTATCAATATCCAATCAATGACAATACAAAGCAATAATTCTTAATAAGTTATGAATAAAGCTGACAATTTCTACGACTATTAAATATTCATTAAAAATAGCGAAGAATAATGTTTATCTTATTAACAAAATTTGACTGAATATATAGGTCTATAATGTATAGTTGTGACAAATTACTGTACTTTTGGTGAGTGTAAAAATGTCAGAGAATTTTTTATATTGCCTTCAGTTTTGAATTTATTTTTAGTAATGTTTATTTCTTTTAATTCTAGTATATATTTTCTTATTGCAATTTTTGGAAAAGACAGGTGAAATATATATCATTTTTAGTGTTATATGTTAAACTTACGCTGAATAAAGTAAAGAATTTTAACAATAAATCTTTATAGATGAAAGTATTTTAGTAATTTATAACAATATTAGATTGAATTATTATTATTAATGTAAACATAATAATTTTTAAAGTTTAGTGTACAAAATTTTATCTTAATTTAAGATTTATAATTATTTTTATATACTTTTTGTCATAAATTATAGAATCGGCACTTTTTTAAAATCTTTCCGTAGGATAAGGGCCTTTTTTTTAATGCCAGTCCCATAACGAGGGCGATCGGGTCGTGAGGAACAGGGCCCGACATATTCGGGCAGACCGCTTCCCTGAAAAATTTCTGAATTTATTCGACCTGTTTGAATTCGATCTTTGTCCTCCAGAGCAGTAGGCAGATACCTTAACCGCCTCGATCATCTAGGTGCTTGACACGTGAATCCTGAATGTGAATGCTCCGCAATTCCAGAGTGTTGGTCAGCTAGCCGGATGGCCGAGCTGTTAAGGTTCCTGCTATGATCCAGGATCCCAGAGCTGTACCACTCTGGTATCCTGGATCGATTCCAGGAGGTTATGAAAACCTCATAAACTTTTTATTGGTCTGTCTTGGATATTTGGGCCTCGTTCTTCACTACCCAGCTGCTTCATTGTGGCCTGATCAAGCCCATGATGAGCTTGAATGCTCTTGCCAGCGGAACGAGACAAAAATAAAAGAGCTTTTTGGTCAGGAGCGAATCTGCGACTTGGTAATTTTCAACGGCTGTGTTCAATGGTTCTATCCATCCAGTCACTGATTAGCTGATATGGAATAGGATACTTTTTAATTAAATAGGAAAATTATCTAATAAAATTTGAATCAAAACCTATTTTAGAAAAGTAGTCATCGTGGAGTTTAAATAAATGACATGAATGACTACAGAAATGTATTTTGTAAAATATTAATAGACTCAAACATCAGAGATAACAAGATGATAAGACTAGAACAAAAATCAAAGATAATACAGTAATTATAAAGAAGTAGACGGATAACGCAGTAAGACATTTTTGTACCGCTATAGGAATTCAATTTGGAAACAGATCCGAACCCTCTTTTTGTTGTTTTGAATTTTTGGCAGTTTTGATAGGTGAGTCAACAATGACTGCCCTACCAGAACTATCAAAACTATGCTAGCCGATTCTATTGACAAAATTCATGCTTACTGATTCTATTGTAATAACTTGGTCTTATTTCCAGAAAAATACTAAAAATAGTAACACGAAAATATAAAATAGAAAAATTCCACAGAGCAGAAAGAGTTCAAAAAATCGAGTTAAAAATTCTTAACTTTTCTTTTGTACAGGATGCGTTTCAAAGTTAAACTCAAAAATCAGTGATGGGAAAATTATTTTAATAAAATTTTCCTAATCTCATCACATCAACCAATAATGAGCTCAACACACTCATCAAAACTGAAAGTTGAGTTTGTTTAACTATATGGTGAATGAATTTTATTTCGTTTTCAATGCTAGTATGTACTGATTAAAGACAGTCATAATTATATTGTTAACACACAGTACCTGAGAAATTGAAAAATGGTGAATCGTTATAAAATTCAATAGGACGGGCAAATGAAATACTTTAATTAATCAAAATCATAAAATAATTGTTTATCCATTTCTTATATGTTTGAAGTTTGTAAGAAAAGGTAATAATTATTGTCAAAGTTATTTACAAAAACAATTATTTCCTAATAATATGACGCGACGCACTTTGAGGGTGTTGCAGCTGAAAAGCTTGTCAAAATTAAAACTAGCCTCGTGGCTAGTTTTAATTTTGACAAGCTATAATTGAAATTGATAATCTACATCCCTGTGTACGTATACTATGAGTCCGATATTAAAGGTACAGGCCAAAATTACACTAACATTTAATAGACACTAATTATAGAAAATATTTAATACATTCCTCAAAAACTAGAAACTTTTGTTTATTTCTCGACATAATCGCCGTAAACGTTGAGACATTTATCTCAACGTGACACCAGTTTGAACATCCCTTCATGGTACTGTTGCTTGAAGTAGTCCAGAACGGTATCTTCCAATTCTTCCTGATCTGCAAAGCGTTCCCCACCAAAAATTTCTTTAAAGGTCCGAATAATTGAAAATCCGAGGGGGGTAAATCTGAACTATACTCCACACTTCAAATCAAACCAAACTGCGGTTGGCACAGCGGAATTGGGAGGTCCTGCAACATCTTCCTTATAGTCAAAATTTAGCCCGCATCGTATTTTCATTTATTCAGACCTTTAAAGAAATTTTTGGCAGGGAAACGCTTTGCAGATCAGGAAGAATTGAAAGATGCGGTTCTGGACTACTTCAAGCAACTTGACAAGCAACAAACAGTACCATAAATCAAACTGATGTCACATTGGAATAAATGTCTCAACGTTTACGTCGATTATGTCGAGAAATAAACAAAAGTATACAGTTTTTGTGGAATGTATTAAATATTTTTTAAATTATAAATGCTAGTGTAATTTTGGCCAGTACCTTTAATATCGGACTCCCCTCGTATTTCAGATAGAATGGACGCGCCAAGGTCCCCGTATGCCACGTTAAAACTTGTACTATACAATCTCTAGAACTCGTTGCAACGATTTCAACGTAGTGAATTACATGTGACCCTAACATGTATGGGTTAAATTTCTTCTGAATTCCTTTGTATCTGTATGTGTACATAGTATGTCTTGTCTATATTTAAAATTTAATTGCCACTTTATAACAAATAAATACGGAGTTATTCAATGATCATAGTTCTGTGTAGGCGAGAGTATCATGGCACTCTCCTAAGGACATTCCAGGTGGCGATTAAATATTTCCTTTTATAAGAAGACCTGTCTTATGTAGACACACGTGCTTGTACTGTACATTAAACTGTTTCAACTAAGCGGTCCTTTTTTTGCCTCGCTATCACACTCTGCACCAGACAGAACATTTTGTTAAATGAAACATGTTCCCTGACATTTAGTAAAGTTCTCAACTGAATTAACAATTATTTTTTATCAGAATATTGCTTACATATTGTTCAGTCATGTTTAAAACAAAAAAAAAACCTGCTATCTTTTACGATTTTTTCTGGAATAAATTTATTTTCGTAAAATCAGCAATAGAATTCTGTGTCCATTAAACGTAGTTAATTCCATTAATTATTTATTTATTTATTTTTTTTTTGCTTGATGGAAGCTTGTAGAATTGAATCTTTTCACATCACGATATAAAAGAAAATGGTGCAAAGCAAGTAAAGATAAGATTTACTTTAACTTGATGAACAAAAGACCTTGAACGAACTGAAATTTAAAATTACGGGAATGATCGAACCACCATGCCTGGACACCCTTAAACAAATTTTTGAACTTGTTCATGCTTGGTATTCAATGGCTTCTACAATTCACAATAGTTTATTAATCGAACCAATTCTTGTTGAACGAGCTTTAGTTTCGATTGAACACTTGAGCGAAGAAGCCTACGAATGCCAGCAACAGCGATTTTAGAGGATATAGAAGACATTCAAGAATAAATATGTGCAAAGACGTGTTTTGTTTATTTATATCTTATGATACGTACAGTACATAGCTATTTTTGGCAATTACCACAAAAGAAACTGGTTATGCTCTCCAAAGAAGTTTTAGACATTAATATTAAAGTCGTCTTATCAACAATTAAAGTGTAAACAACAATTCAGTTGTTAAAAGTGATTCTTCTATTCATTGATGGTGAATATCATAATGATTGATTTAATAATAAGTGATTTAAAAATAATGATTAACATTAAACAAAATCTTTTGAAAAGTAATTTTTTAAAAATAGATATAATGTACTACAAAAGTTACTGCTTTTATGTTGCATTTTTTTAATTTGTTTATTTGTTAAGATAAATTTTTCGATGAAACATATTACTGACTGAAAAACGAATAATGTTAATAGTAGAGTAAATTTTGTATATGTTTCTATCTATTCGACAACATGAAGCATAAAGGAAACATTGTAATATTTTGACTAGCTTTCCGGTTACAGCTATTGATATGTTCAACGATAAAAATCACGAACTTTGTAGGCCGGATAGCCGAATGATTAAGATGGCAGCCTGTCGCTTGTAGGACTCGGAATCGAATTTGGACAAAGTCGAAAAGTCCCAGAATTTTTTTGGGAATGGTCCGTTTGGATATGTATGGGGTCTCATCCCTCATTACCTGGTCGAACCCAACCCATAATGGGCTTGTTAAAAATGATCTTAGAGCCCATAAGGCGAAAGAAATTTAAAAAAAGTTAACAGAACGGACGGTCAGCAGAGGTGGTTAAGACATCAGCTATCACTCTAGGAAACCCGGGAGCGAATCCAGGAAACTCAAACCCAGGAATTTTTAATGGACAGACTCTATCGGTCCTTGTCCTCACTTCCTAGCCACAGAAATGTGATTGTGGGCCTGACGGAACCCATTATGGACAGAAAAAAGAGCTTCTTACTCACAGGGCGAAAAGAGTAAATAAAAAATAATAATAGAAAGTGAGGACAATGGTGACTTCGATAGAGCAATACGACAGACAAAAAAAAAAAAAAAAAAAAAAAAAAAAAAAAAAANTTCCCATCCTCAACAAAATGAGAACTTGTAGCAAGCGTCATTCTGTCTCCGAAATATCATAACAGAATTACTACAGAATGTTTCTACAAATCCCAAAACGAGAACAAAATACAACATTTTCCATTATTTTCAACCAATAAAACTTCGAAAAGGCCCAACAGTATGTCTCTCGTTTTAAACGAGATCAAATTACGAAACGAGATCTCGTTAAATCTAGAGATTTCTGACGAGATCGAGAATCACAGTAATTCACGACTCGAGAATCGCTTTACGACGAGAATGAGAAGTGGAACCGTTAAAATCTCGTAGAATCTGAGACAAAAAAAAAAAAAAAAAAAAAAAACACCACGCAAATCCGTTACAACGAAACGTAAATATATTAGGAAATATTTAGATATCCATTGATATGGACGTCCGCAGAGAGACAAATGGGCCACTTGCTCCTCCCTGGATTCGGGTAAAAATTCCATAAAGTATAATTGTAATATCAGGTTCTTATGAGTAGCAGATTTTAAACTCTGTTTACAATAATCGTAAAAGTGATTGAGATATGTCATCTTATTCCCTCGTCCATGGGACTTTTTTCCTGTCTTAAAATTTTATTAAGGGTTGGGTGGTTTCTTCCATCGGCATCTAAAAAATTAAATAAAAATTTATTGATTGAACTTCCCCCTAGAAAATTTTCTGCTGACGTCTCTGTCCATTAATATTTAACTTTCGAAAATAATTAATTTAAAGGTCGAAATTGAGTATGAGATATTTGACCAGCAATAAGCTTCGTATTCACTTTTATTTAATTGCCGATTATGAAATTTCGGCGCTAATTCAAATGGTACTAATAGTAGACGTTATTAAAATTTCTGTTTATTACAAAACAGACATTTTACATTTTACAAAAACGGAATCGACGCTAATACAAATTTTTTTCTGTATGTTTTGCTTCCATCTAAATGGGAATTTTAGCTTAATTTAAACTGTCCGTAATAGCCAAAAGTGAGATCCATTCGTGTTATTCAACGTGAACGTCGAACGTCGAGCGCCGCTTACAAACAAGATAGCGGCGCTCGACGTTCGGAGTTCACGTTTGAGAAATGAAAACTTCGGCCGCAACCTCTCTAATGTCACTCGAAAAATATCTAATCCAATCCAAAATTTCTCAAAATGTCTTTTACAATTTATCAGCTTTAATATACCCGCGTTACAATGGTCGAAGACGATAATAGTGTCTAATATTCTATAATAAATAATAATAGTCTACAGTTTACCAGTTACTATTCGCGCGTGACTAACTTGTAAGCAAGCAATTCATTTATAGGCTTGGACAAATAACAAAAATCGATTGTTTATGAAACTGGGAAAAAGTCGAAGGAGAATTAGAATTTTATTTTTTTATTTTGACATTTATCATCGGAGTAACTGTTTATTCAAATGTTTTTATCTAAAGTATTTATTGATATACTGGTGTTCGATCTTTCTGAAGAACTTTAGGTTTATCCCAAATATAAAATATCATACACTTATTAACGGTCATAATACAAAAACGTGATTCATTTTGAGATGGTTTTATGGATTCAATAATAGTAAGAGATTGTTTAATCTAAATATATAAAATTACTTGTCCTGACTGACTGACTGAATGAATGAATGACTGATTCATCATCGCCCAGAGCAAGCCGCTGAACCTAAAGAGGTGAAATTTGGTACACAGTTAGGGTACGTCATGAAAACGTACACTAAGAAGGGATTTTTCGAAATTCTCCCGCGGGGGGAGAGGATTAAGGCTTAACCGGAAGAACGGTTTCCACTGTACTATTTTAGATGCGATTTTTTGTTTTCAACTAGGTTTAATTTTCATTGAGTACTTAGGTGTATTAAATTGATAACATTTCAGACATTGTTATAAATATTTTTATCTATTTCGATTTTAAAAATGTTCGAACCGTTTTAAATTCGAATTTGTTATTGCATATTGGTTCGATTATAGAACGATTGTAAACGTTCCAGAAAATTGATCAAATTGAAAATAGTTCGTTTGATTCTCGGCAATTCTCTTCAGCGGTAGGTGTTATATAACAATTACTGTGGTTATTGAAATATTGAATGTAAATAGGGTTTGCTTGCAAAACCTCCGCGGACGAAGTCGCGGGTAACAGCTAGTTCTTTATAAGCAAGTATTACGAGTGTTAATCTTTCCAGAAAGTCAGTTGCGTGTTTGATATGATACACTTAATTCGTGACTAGATTTACCGAATTTATTTAAAAAATCTGTGGAAAATCTGTTTGCCAAACTTTTTATAAGTATGAAATCTATCCCAATAAATTTCTGATTTCATTACCAAATGGAACTCGAACTTTGAGGGTCCTTTTCAGATTTTCAATTCGAATTAACTTTTAGTATTTTTTTCTTTTTAGAAATTTCATTGAGTCATTATTAAATCTGAATTGTATCTTAAGTAATAAAAAATAAACGAATAACTATTATTTCTTATGCATGCAATAAATATAACTATTACTGTTTACTGTAATTCAGAGTTATATTTATTGCATGCGTTTGATTTGATTTTCATATCTTATTATTTCATAGAAACCAATTTTTGTAAAATCTTATTTAATTTACAATTGCCTTATGTTGTAATTTATATCATTGAAAAGTACAGATATAATTTGTTTATACAGTAAATATTATTTATATAATACTAAATACTGAACTTTTATACAATAAATAAGATAAGTCACAATATATGCACAATGTCTAATTAACGTTTTATTAGTAATTAGATTATTATTTAAATACAAAAGCAATTAGGAAATTTTTAGTCTTCCTCTTCAAATATTTTAATTAAAATCTCGTTTAAAAGCGCTTGTCTATGCAAATACTAATATTGTTTTGATGAAGTTTTACATTTATTTGTTATATTCTGTATGAGTTAAATATAATTAAAAATTTTTAATTTAATTTAATTTTTTTTACATTATAAATGAAAGAAATTTCTTCAAAGGTTGTAATAAGAATTCTATCTACAAATTTGAAAATTGTATTGTTTTCAATATACATTTAATTTATTTATTGCCCTTTTAATTACAGAAACTTTTACAGATGAAGATATATTTTTAATTTTTGAGTTATTTTCTTTGATCCTATTATTGCTTTGTTTACTCCAATCAATTTAATGCTTTATTTCTTGTTATTACTTTTTGTCGTCTTCATTATTGTTATTTTTCTTTCCTTTCTGATGTATCTAAACGTTTGTTTCCAAGTTTTAAGTGTTGCTTATTGCTTACTGTTACTGGTAGAAATTTAATTTATTAACTAGTTTTACAAAATTAAATATATATATTTATTTAATGTAATAGGTAAAAAAACTATATATATAAAACTACTACTAAAAACATTTGTAAAATAAATATATATGTATGTTTATTCGATTGGCATGTCATTTTTAGAATTATGTTTACTTTTAACCTAAAATAAATGGCTGGTTATAAAGATATATTATAGATTTTTAAATTATTTAAAAGTTTCTACTGTATTAATTCAATTAAATTTGTATGCGCAGATGTTTTCAAGTATAATGTAAAATTACATTTAGATTCTTTTTAAAATTGGAATATTTATGTAGGTTATATCTAGTTACATTATATTTGTGAATATAATGGCTATTGAAATGGCATCGATGGCCAAAATTGTCGTAATTGACAATTTATTCTCTTGTACTTGAACGTCGGAATATACGAAACAAGAAAATGGAAGCCAGTAAACGAAAAACTAGCAGTTCTAAAAATAACAATAGAAGGGTCTGGAAAACTTTTTACATTTGAAAATACGCGTGAATTAATGAGGATAATCATTTTGCGGAATATAAAAATGCAAATTAGTAGAAAATAAATATTCTCAAATTGGATTAAACTCTAATTAAGAAATAGAAAGTTTTTCTTGAAATTCTTAGAAGAGTGATGGAAAAACAAAATAAAATTATGGCTAAACATCACAAATTAAAAGAAAGCATTGACCGGTTGTAAGGCGAATCGATTCAATCATAAAAATTGTATTTTCCAAGAAAGTGTTTCTAGTAAAAATATAAATTTGAATGACAATTTTAAGCAAAATTTAGTTTTATTGATTAGATTCAAGTATTTGAAAACAAAAGAATAAAATCAACTCCATATAAAAACATAAACTTGTTTTCTAATGCTTTTAAAAATTATTTTAATGTATTTACATTTGTTTTAGTAAAAGTTTTAGTGGTTTTTCCTAAACATATTATACGAATTCGCTTCTTTTTATGAAATAATTTAGAAATATTTCTTTTAGCTTACTTTTTTTTTCTATATATTTAATTTTAATCAGTTTAACAGGCTCTTATCATATTTTTCGTGATTTTTAAAGTAATGTTTAATTCTGTTTACATAATTTTAATGTATTTAAAAGAAAAACATTGCAACATTTTATAATTTATTTTAGACGAAATAAAAAATAATTTTAATAATTTCATTCAGCTTAAAAATCTTTTAAGAAATTATCTATACTAAGTATCTCTAGATGATATTTGAAAAGAAAGCAATGAAAATGAAACAAATTTTAGAAAAAGATATATATTTATATCAATGAAAAAAAGTATTTATGAACAGGATAAATTGTTATTAAACATAATTTTCAAAATTAAGAAGAATTTTTTTAACATAGGAAGGTCTACTAAAATGTTAAGAAAAATGCCAAAAAATGTATTAAAATAAAGGAAGACGTGGTTAATTTATATTTCCAATCAATCTTCATTAAAATCTTATAACATCTTAACATCTTTTTTTTTATAAATTTGGCAAAAGATAACTTACATTAAGAAGTTTTTCTCGGTCGTATTCTATTCTATCATTCCTCAATTTTATTTTACTTGACAATTATTCATTTTGTTTAGTTTGTAGTTTTATAGATCGACAATTTTTGAATTATTTATTTATTTATTTATTTTTTCTTAACTTTCTTCTATCTCACTATCTAAACATTATTTTGATCAAATTTAATATAATGTAAGGTTCATCACAACATAAATCAACACTTTATTCGTAATATGTTATAGTAACTCAAAGTTCAAATAATATTTTAGAGATTAACTGTTGATTTATGTTGAAATGATTATAACTCCTGGAAAAGTCTTGCTCTTCTGAGAAAATTTTAATATTCTTATATGAGCTTGTAAATTCAAGAAGTCAAACTTATAAATAAGCTTTAGTTAGTTACCGTATATTAATTCTGAATACTCGATATTTCTATAATAATATTAATTTATTTTAAATGAATATTCAAACTTTCATTAAATTATAAACATATTATTTTTTTTTAATTTTAAAACACAATACGAGTAATTTACATTAGAGGTTCTTAAACTCTTGCTTGTCGATCTCTTTCCACACTGATACAAAATAAGATCCCACCAACGGCCGAGTGAATAAAACCACTTAACACTAAGAGTTGGTCGTGGGTTTACGTCTCACCAACGGACTGGTCACTTACGGTTTTTCGGGTTTTCTTCACGTTTTTAACATCTAAATAGAAGCCAACTTTCCGTAGAAAGTTTCCTGGGAGGCGATCTGACGAGGTAGATCTTTCTACGGAAAGATCTACCTCGGCAGATCGCCCACATGTCGCATTTGCCATATACAAACAAACAAATAGAAAATAAGATTAAATTACAAATAGCAATATATATGTATATAATATTAATTTATTATTTTGCTTTACTAAAATGTAAACATATGTCAATTGTTATTAAATATATACATATAAAAAATTTGTTTGTTTATTCCGAAATGACTTATATCAAATCATTTACTCCCAGATAAATCGACCCCTTGGGGATGGCTATCAACCAGTTTAGAAGCATCTGATTTAAATTTTAGTAAATAAATTAATTTTATAATAATGAACTAATTCCTTAGAACTGTCAAAATTTAATAAATAAATAAATATATATATATATAAAAGAAGACGTTACCTTTTAAAAATGTTAACTTCATTCTTGCTTTTTTATATTTGATGTTTAGTTCGATGATAAATTAAATTCTTTTTCAAAAGTTACAAGAATACAAAAAAACATAATTGAAATTATAGATCAACATTTTGAATCCTTTTCAATTTTCTCTTAGATTAAATACTAGTTTCAATAATCTAAATCTTTATTACTCGGATATAAAAATATGTATATATTGTTTCTTTTGAATGTTTTGATCTAAATTTAATACACAAAAATAATAATTAAAAAAATTCAATTAGTAAGAAAGAAAAGACGAACTGTCAGGTCTTACAGACACAAGAAAAGGAAATCTTGAAACAAGAGAAAAAGGAAAAACAAATGCATGTTATTCTTTTCAGGTTCTCGTTTCAAAAAAAAAGAAAGAAACTAAATTTTTTACAAAAAACAACAAAAATAAATCTAATTTTCACCCTAAAATTATTAAAGTAAATAAAGAAAGAAATTAAAACAGTCAGAAAATAGAAATTGTACTATGGTTATCAAAATAATCAGCATTCTGTAAACTATAAATATTATTCAAAAATCGCAAGTGGGCTTACGATGACATTTATAGATATTTTAATGAGATGATCTTTCAATTTTATACAAGAATCTGGGGGAAGACTATTTGATAATAGAGATGTAATTCATTTTGAAAATATTAATTATAATTTAAATGCGACATTGCTCTAACATTATAAAAGTTATTTAAAATTTATAAATTAAAAAAATTATAATTGTTTTATATAGTTTATATCATTTTTAATTTTAACGATAAAAATCTTTTTAAATTAGTTTTTATCTTTATTTTACACTAAATTGATAAATTAATATTAAGGTTCCTTATGTATTTTATTTTATTTTTTCCAAATTTTTCATTTACGTAAATTTGATGAACATATTTTGATAGAGTTTAATAATTAGGTTAACTTTAAGCTAATCAAGTTATTTTTATCCACTTCTTACGAAGAAACATACTGAATCATCCTGTATCGCGTGTATTCTATATATTTTCCAATGAATCATCACACTCTCATTGGGTTTAAAGCACGTATGAGGATTGTTGTAACATTTATTCTGAAAGTGGAAACATGCATTCAGCTTCAATAATGTTTATTACATCTGAAAGAACAAAAACACAGACACACAAAAAAAATATTTTGCAAGCGTCACGAGATAAATTAGAGTTAACATTCAATTTTTATTTATTCATTTTGATATGGCATAACAAATTATATTAATGTAAATCTGTTATTTAAATCTAATTTCCCATACAATTTCCAAAATTATAGAAGATTTTGAACTTTATTAATTGATTTTACCAACAAGTAAATTTCATTTTTATAACATTAAAATAAGATATTATTTTATTTTAAGTAAATTTTAATTTGAATTTAAACTTATTTTATTTTATTGAAAAAAAAAGAAAAATATTTAGAGATGATAAATCAACAAATCAATTTAATGGTTAGGAATAAGCAGTTAAAATTCAAATCGGTATTATGTAATAAATCACAATTTGTCGGTTTAAATGAGAATTGACATTATGTCGAAATTTGAATTTTTTTGTTGAAAAATTTGAATTTCAAAATCGCTTAAGCGTCGACTACATGCATATACCAATGATTTTTTTTTATATTTTATATTTTTTATTTCTTCGATTTATCTGATAGCAATGTGATATGAAAACACGTTAAAAACTAACTTGAATATAAATCGATGTTTTCTTTTCGATTGACAAAGGATAAACACCGAAACGTTTGGAATAATGGATTTAGTTCATGTTTAATAGAAACTCGATCTATAAATTCCCCGAGATCATTTTCAAGAATTTTAGAGAACATTTTCAGAAATTCACATAAAAGAAGCAATTCCAAATTTTATAAGTAATTGAATCGACGATTTGAGAATGGGGATGAATTACAATTTAAAAATACCTCTTCAAGGTCACATTAATGTTTTTATTTTCTTTTTTAATTTTTAAATTGCTGTAAGAGTAAAATAAACCAGAGTATTTTATTCGAAAAAAATGTTTTAAAGATTTTAGCATAAAATCAATATTATTATTATTATTTTTTTTTTTTTAATGTCAACTTACAATATTTGAAAATTGTGATTCGTGCCTTTATTCAAATCATCAATTCAATTAATGGGAAAAAAAAATAATAATAAAGATTTTTCAACCATAAACTATGACAAAAATTTAAATTTTTCATTCTTCTCATTTTATTGGCTAGTTTAAATTAGATTTTTAGCTAATCGATAGCAGTTATTGAAGTAATATTGATCGTAAAAGCGTGATAATTTTTGATTATTTTTACATTTAAAAAAATTGTATTATTTGTAGAATTTGCTATACAATAAAAACTTTTGATTTTGCAAAATTAATAATTAATATTTTATTTTAAATTAAGTTGGATGCTGTTGACTTTATATTTCTTTTAAGCATGTAAGAAACTATAAAATGTAAAGTTTCTTGAATCAATGTTTTTTTCGTTAATATTAATCATTCATTTAATTAATACAAAGTTTATAAATGAATAATGAAGAATTTAAAGATTTCTGAGAAATAATTTCGATTTCAGTAGATGTATTGAATATTTTAAATTTGGAAAATGCCAACGAGTCAAGTATTTGTTCTATTTGCGTCACTCAAACCTACACTCCTTAGCAAACTCATCAAATTAATGAAATGTCTGAAGAACTTTAAATTTGAAAAGTTGATAAATAATTCATAGATGTAACATAGATCTGAAATTTTTTTCATGAAGCAGTTAATAAAAAACTGTTCAAATCATAAAAACGTGGTTTTCTAAGCGAGAAGAGTAATAAAAACAATGTTTTTTTTACTCGTCCCAGCGTCAGATTCAACTTAGATTTTGATCTTAAGGTAAATTCCAATATACATCTTTATCTTATTTATTTTTACAGCTTTAAAACATCCATTTAACAAATAAAGCATATAAATTGTTATTCTTAATTAAATTATTATATAATTATAGTAGATTTTTAATTATTAGATTGATTTTATTATATATAATTATGTTATAAAGTATTCTATATTGGAACTTTGTTTAAAGAAAAAAAAACATTTTAAGCTTTGAAATTTAAAAAAATATTTAGAAAAAACAAAACTACTACCCAATGCAAATGTATACAAACTTTTTTAGAGTCTATTTTTTATTTTATTTGCTATATAGAAATGGAAGAATTAAAAGAAAAGAAGGCATTTATTTCATATTTGGCGTATGAAATGTAAATCGACATTGGAAAAGTTTTACTTTTTATAAAAAGAGTTTCTGTTCATAAGCGAATACGGTATATAAGAATATAAATTCCTGGCATGTTTTATAGATTGGATGCATTTCATATCGAAAATATTTATGCTAATTCTTACTGGATGGTGAATTACCTTGTTGGTTTTAAGAGGCACCATTCTGTAAACATTTTTTCCTCCTCTTCCTAAAGATCATAGATCTCGCTCGAGCAATTTAAATACTTAAAAATTTTATTCACTCTTTGCATTTTAAATAAACAAATTATTTTTTTAAGTTTTGCTTTACATATCGAAAGTAATAAATATGTTTTTTTTTTCTTTTCTAATGAAAAATTTCCAAAGTAGATTCTACAGATTAATATTTTGTTTAAAAATGCATGCAAAGGTGGCAGGTTTGTTTTTCACTTTTAGAAAATTTGACTTCATAAATTTTATGAACAGGCTTTAGTTTTTTTATATTATTTTTATTTTTTCAATTTTGTTTTAGGGTAATTGAGTAAAGAAGTTAAATCGTTAAAATTAAATTTAAAAAACTTCGAATGATTGGCATATTTTATTTAATTAAGAATTATTTATATATTTTTTTAAAGTAATTGCGATTTTAGATACAGAATATGCTTTAAAAAATGTTATGAGGAGGTTGTTGATTTGGATAAGAAGATTTTTCCGGACATTTTCATCTGTATCTGAAAGAATTCTTATGATAGAAATGATATAGGAGATACGTTATCTTCTGGTTGACATTCTCGGAAGAAAAAGAATATATATAAGATTTTTTTCGTGTCATCTTCTCTTAATGCGCCATGAATGAAGAACGATAGATTTTTCAAAATTGGCTTATTTAAATTCTTCTCACTTAATCTGGGATAATTATTGTGTTTCGACTTCAATAATTTATCTAAATTATCAAATTGGAATTTAGTTTTGAATATTTTAAATAAAGATATGCATGGGAAGTTTTGCGCACATTTAAAGCAGAATAATGAATTGAAAATAAATAATTAGCATTACACTTTCGTGTTTGTATAAATAAATAACAAATTTCGGATTTTTTAAGATTTATTTTATTATAAATAATATAACAAATTAAATGGTTTTCATTATGATCTGATTTTTAGACATTTATAAGACTTGGAAATGATTTATTCTTTTAAATCAATGTATAATTGATTCTAGAAATGATTATTTTCAAATAGATAATTAGCTGATCAGTCTGACATTACTCATTTATAAACCTGTAACATTACAACCTTGCTTTTGATTAAAGGATTTACTGTACCTTGTGTTTTTGAATACATCATAAAGAAAATGCCCAAACGTATTTTGAATACCAATTTGAATTTTATGAAACTGTAAAGTTTTTCAATGATCTTTTCTTTTCGTGTTTTATGTAAAATGTAACATAGTAAAGCTTATTCGACAAGCAGTGTCGTGTTCTATGTAATGGAACACAGAACATATCACATTCACATTCGTTATACCGTCTGCGAGATGTTAGGAAGTCGTAGTTCGTGAGGATCTATTTTAAAGATAGAAAGTTACGCCTCGTCTCTTGCTTAATACATCTCTGTTTTCTTTCTGCACATCCTAAATTATGAATTACTGGAGCATTTTGCATTTACAGAGGATCCCTTGTGCCAGATAATAGACTCAATGACATATAATAATAGAAGTTCGGTATTCTGTAGTCACGCAGCGATTCTCTGATCCTATTCGGTGATGCTAGAAATACATATTAGTTAAGATTCGAGATACTCTTGGGAATGTCGACCTCGTTCTACCATGATTCGTGACTCCATCAAAGTTTCGTCTGTAATATCATTTAACGTTATTTTATTCAGAAATCTGACAGTTTAATCGTTTGAATTATCATCAATTTAATCTCGAGAAAGTGGCATTAGCGACCGACTTAAGAGTCCTATTCGTGTATTACGTATTTGTCACATACCAAAGTTTGTTTATAATTATTTTATCTTTCTTTTGCTTTGTATACAATCTTGTTATACTTGTATTCAGTTATGTAAACTTTCTTTCTAATCAAATATTCAGTCTTTCTTTCATGTCGGTTATAAAAATAATTAAGTAAATACAGTACACTTTTATGTAAATATGTTTTATGTATATAAGTAAAAATTAATTTTCTGTTTTCCTACCGAACGAAATAAATATATTATCGGATTTTTTGAAGTATATTAAAAAGAATTAAGTTTAAAAAAAAAGCAATTTACACGAAATAATAAAAAAGCTGTATCTTTTTAGTCTCACAATCAATGTTTTGAGTTGGAATAGCAAACAATTCGGGAAGTGGCCTGAATAATACATGAATTTGATCGGAAAACGGATGTCGAAGAAAGTCAATGAAGGGTGGTCACGTGACGGGAAGAATAGGAGGAGGAGCCGGCAGTAGTGGAAATGTTCGCCAGCTAAACGAAGTGTGAAAAAGCTGGCTTCTCGGTATATTTAATTCTTCATTTAATACTTGTGTTTCAAGTATAATCGTCTTCTCTTCTTCTTTTAAATAAATAAGTACACGTGGATGTGGTTAAAGAACAATTAACTTAATCCTACTACAAATGTTAATACTATAAACATTTGTTGATAGCAATCACTGGCTGGTCTTATCCTCCACGTTTGTGTTTTCTGTTTAAGCCCTTCGCTAAAGACAGATAATTAAATAAAATAATTAATTTGTGATATTTTTAAAGTATAAAAATATAAATGATGGATGTATCGATTCGTTTTACTTTTGTTACGTCTTCCTGTTCAATTATTAATGAAATTGCATTTTTTAACTGAAACTTTTAAACTTAAACTAAATTTTAAAAACGAGAAATATCAATATTTTTTACTTCTTGAATGAAATATAAATAATCAATATATTTTTGCTATTAATAATTTATGGACATTGTATGAATTTAAAAATAAATAATTCTATGATGAGAAATATTTAAAGATAGATATGACTCTAGTGTAAGTTTGTACGTACAAGCTTCATTATAGGATTTTTTTTTTTGTTTTGATCAGAGCTAACTTTTGTAGAGGTGTCAATAATCTTTTAACAAATCATCGTTTGTAACAATATCTTTTTTTCTTCCCTTTTCTTCGGTGGAGAGCTTATCTATTTTTCTTTTTTCTAGTCATAAAACCCAGCATCGTTGGCCGATTCTTTTGTCAAATGTGAACTGAAGTCATAACTTTAGAGAAACAGGAGAAGCGCAAGATCCGATAAGTAACGATCGAGATGAAATTGAAGATAATATTTTCTGGAGTTTGATCAAAACTATCTGCACTGGTAGTTACTTGACTTATATTTTAATTGTATTTCGTTGCTCGTATGACGTTCGATTCTGACTAACATCAAACAATTAAAGGTTAATAAGCTTTTAATTGCTGTTTTGAAGCGATTATGGTTTGTGGTTATCATAAATTGCCTGTAATTTCGTTTACGCCTAATAACATCTTGCTAATTCTTGTATATTTTTCCTTGTAAGGACCAATTCTACGTAACTATGATTAAATGTAGTAGATATGAGGGAAATGTAATGCATAAACTTAGCTTCCATTTTACAAATTTACGCTTCTCAGAGAAGATTTCGAAAAGTGTGTTACGACATTTATTTGTATACGGAAGGCGAGAATAAACTGTGTCCATTTGTAGGAGCAAATTGCCAAATATGTTGTAAAATCTAGAATGATAGGAACAATACTATAGAGAATGTTACACAAGAAATTTTTATTTTCAAAAGTTTTATTTTTATACGGGTAATAGCTATTTTGTGATGTTCCATCGTAAACTATACACACAGTGAATCATGTTTAAAAAGTTATTCTTTTATAGTCTTACATAAAAATAGTTATGTACAGAAAGAGACGTTTAAAGCAGAAGTTGAAATCGAAAAAATTACAAATTGCTTTTCAAGCACTTCCTCTGGAATGGATCCAATTGGACATCTGCAGAAAGCTCTCATAAAATGCTAGCGAAATATTCTCAGGTATTAATTTGCATAGAAACTTAACCTGTTTATGTAGTTTTTTTCTTTCTTTTCTTTAGAAAAGTCCTTAATCTGTTCTGAAATTAATCGATCTGTACACACGCCGTATGGAAATTTTAAAGGAAATGTACCTGTTTAAAACACTTGCGTTATAACTTCGCCAATAAATAGACACAAAGACATTTAGTCATCTTTACAAACTCAATTAAGAGTACCTTAATGGGAATTCCTGTCTTCGATCCCAGCTCATAGATTTCACCAAATTTAATTCAAAGAATTGCTTAAATTGGACCCCAAAGAATTTATATTCAATAGGATTTGAGGAATTAATAAAGGGACTAGCTACAGCTTTACTTCCAGAATTCCATTATCTTTTTGGACTATAGAGATTTTCTTTCAAAGAAGATCAGAAAGATAAAAAAAGAGTGAAAAAACTAACATTAAGAGACTATGACTTACGAAAACTGTGCTACATATCGATACTAGTATTCTGACTTGTCAAATCATATTAAGGTGTTGACATGAAAGTTTAATCAAGTTGAACGTTTGATGCTAATAAAAAAGAAGACGAAAAAATAATAATTCGTTTGACCGTCTTGACTTTATAGTTAATGGGCAGGGAATGCTTTTGGTCTGACACAAATCGATGATCGGAAATGTCTGAGGTAACAATGGAAGGAATGACGTGGCTGTCATAAACTGTCCTTGTTTAAATCGATGAGAATGTGCACAATACAAATCTATATCATCAAATTTATAAGGAGAAATAATAAATTTATGGTTATCTTACTTCAATTTCCATTAATTTAATTATTAAAATTTTTATCCAATGCTTTGTCATGTTCAAAATTCTTAAACAATAAAAACTTACATAATTATACATACAATTGCAACCTACACGACTATAAGTTGTAGTTTGAAAATTAAAACAAACATAATTAATCTCGCTTTAATCTTCCTAAAATTATTTTTTTAATATTTTATAGCTTATGTGATATTATATATTATAAAAAATAAAATTAATATTAATATAAATTAATAAGTTTATTCGAATTATTTATAGCGGTACTCCTGGTTTTATTCATTTAACTAACTTGTCTTTTAAGATTAAAAATTAAATTTCTTATGTAAATATTGTTCTCAAATCTTAAAGATGCAAATTAAAGTTTTAAAAATCGAGAAAAAGTACGGTAGTTGATTAAGAAACTGAATTAAACAATTTTTTTTCCTAAAAATTTAAACGCGTTCACGTATATACGAATTTTTATAACATTATGCAAATATTTTCCAAATAAAATGATTTTAACTGGTTAAAAATAAAAAGGGTACGACTTTAGTTTGTTTTCGTTTTAATTAGAGAAATCTCCGTCTGTTTTGAAGAGATACAAGCCTTTCTTTCTTAATTTCCGAACAACAAATAGAGTTGAGACCATAAAGTTAGATCCTTTCTAAGATTCAAGAGTTTCCTTGATTGAAAAAAAAAAAAAAAAAGTATTTTTCGCCAAAGTGGAAAAATCAACTTTATGGCTTTCTAAAACATTCTACAAAGTTTGCTTCGGGCTAAATTTCTTCAGGCTGTTAAGAACATAATAGCAATTTATATTAAACTTTCGAGTATAAGCCTATTCATTATTTTGGATGGATTTCTTTTTTGTTTGTTTGTTTTAAGATAGACGGATTTCTAACAGGAAATTTTTATTGTTTTTAGAATATATTATATTCTACAGTAATGTTTAACACTTTACATTTTAAAACTGTAATTATGTTAATATTTTTCGTCTTTTTTCTTGTTTTTTAACATTAGAGTAACACGTGTTAAATAAACTAAACATGTGCAAAAATTTAAAAGAAAGCTCGTTATTGAAAATTAGAAAAAGATTATTTTTATTTTATTAACTAACATCAGCATTTTTGATTATATTAATATCTTTTTTTTATTTTTATGAAAGTTAACTTAGTAGAATGTATAAAGTAGCTTCAATTTTTTGAATGGTAATTATTAAAGTTTTAAGCTCTTAAAAATCAAAAACATAATTTAGTTAGTAGAAAAATATTTTCAAATTTATCACATTTTGAGTTTAGTTAAGTTGCCAGCTTTAATGATTGATCGATAATCTAAAAAGATGTAATATGATCTAATAAGTTGAGTAAGAGTTCATTAATCGCGGCCATGTTGAATTGTTGCTGAAAATATTCGATGGAATAAAAGTTTTGGTATTAAAAAAATAGAGTACAATGTTTTTTATTTCTTGGAGTTAGACCTGTTACTCTGAAGTAGCTAAGAGGCCACGACAATCAAAGTGGGGCATATCTGAACGAAAGTCGACTTATTGTCTTTGCGAAAACATTCCTTCTCCAAAATACATACAGATAGAAAAGACAGCAGAGCTCACGACAAAAGATCCATCGGGGAATTCGGGACACAGAAAGGGTGAGCTTTACGTATATACATCATCATCATTCTTCCGGCTGTCATCCACGTCCATTCTCTCAGCTGATATACGGCACAAAGGGAAAAGGGGGGAAACAAACTTACTGATTCCTATGGAAGCACCTGCTCTTTGAAGACGACAAAAGATAAAAATACATTGATTGCATATGGAAGTTTCTTATGGAATTTCGATATACCTCAAACAATATTTGAATTTAAAATTATTGAACGCATTTTCTCACATTGTATAGTTTTATGATGTACTAGTAGCTATTTTCATAAATAGCAAAGTTATAATTTGTTTCGGGCAGTAATAAAAAAAGTATAGATTTTTTTATAGTGAAAATTTTTATAAATTCTCATGTAAACATTTCACTATGTGTCGAATTAACATAATGATTAAGGAAATTTTCGTGTTTGCCATGCAAGAAAGAATGCAATTTTTTTTTCTTACAAAAAGTGCATTGAACCTAATTGGATTTTTTTAATAAATTTTTTCTTTGTAAGAACTGATTACGTTTTACATAAAAGCTTATCTAAAGAAAAGGATTGTGAAAGATCTACTAATGAGAGACGAAGATATCTTCTCTTTTCTAGCATAATTACTAGCGTTTTCTTTTGCCTTTGCTTTAACGATTTGCTATTGATCACTTGTTCAGTGCTCAACAGCTAGAGAACAACTTAAAATTGATTTTAACTCACATATGTTTAATTAGACAAATATTGTTTCACCCAAAGAAAGTACCATTGCCAAAAACTTAATTTAAACGTTTCCACTTCATTTGTACAAATAATTATATCTACAAAAAAGAAAGAATAATTTAAAATCTTAATTGACTTATTCTCAGTTGATTTGAAAGCATTTCGGAGAATTAATTCCCATAATTGACAGGCATTTTGTTTAATTTGTCATCTCGATTCTCAAGAGGCTCGTTTTATAAATATATATATAAATATAAAAGAAAAACTGCATAATTGTAAAACAGATGACGCATCATTGTTTTGATTGTAAGACAGATCTTGCATTAAAATTAGCTGAACTAATCTAGTTAACCAATTCACCAAACGTGATTTGCATGAGTTGAAACGGGCAACACACCCAGAGAATCCTGCTCAAATCCTGATCATGCATAGTGTTTATCATCCCAAAAGCAACTTGATTAATTGATTGCTGGTACAGTACTATTGAATCGAACGAACAATCTGAAGAACGAGAATAATACATCAAGCTTATTCTTTCTACGTCTTTTGAAAGCATTTTTAAACTCTGTCTTCATTGAAATAAACAGATTTATATTTTATATAGTGTGGAAGATGAATCTTGATCGAAATTCGAACCGGTCACTTTGGGGTTTGTCCGGTTTAGTGTGATTGGCGGGGATTTGTCCGTAAGTCCAAGACAAATCAGAGCTTGAGGAACTTTCTTGGAAGAGGGTTTCGGCTTACTTAAGTTAATTTTGGCAAGTAATCCTGACGTATTGTTAGCAAAAAAAACGAAATTCTCTTCTATTCGTCGATATAACAAAGTTTCTATTTGATAAAAGTACGACTGTTAGGCCTACAGTGCGGAAATATTTAGTTCTGAAATGGAAAAACATCATTCAAGTGTTGAATTTTTCTTATGTAATTTGATTGAAAACATAAGGGATAATGGAAAAAGAAAGTAATGGGAGATAGTGGATAGTGCAATAAGCTACTCCAAAAATAGATAAATTGTATTTTTTTTCTTTATAAGATGAATTTTTAAGCGCTTTTTAGTATTCCTGTGCCATAATTTTTAGAAAAAAATGATAACTTATTTGAAAGCATTTTTTGAATAAAAACTGAAATCAGTTATGTAAATATTTGCATAGAATAAATCTGTAATTAGTAAAAATTTACAATTAATTAGCTAAATTAAATTCCACGTAGATTATTATTCTTATTGTTTTTTCGAAATTCCTTTAATAAGATACACTAAATCAGTTTCGTTTTATTACATTATTAAATCTTTGTTATTTATTTTCCTTTAATTAATTAATTTGAAATGATTTTACTTCAGAAATGGAAAACTTATCAGAGAAATCTTATCAATTCAGACCTGATTTTAATGAAAAATTATCCAAGTATTATTCAGTGTGCAGCTATCCATCGGAGAATTGATCAGTATCGAGGTTATTTTGTAGGTCTATCCTTTGAAAGTCTTCTCATTACTTCTGGACAAAAATAGTATATAAGTAATGGTGTCCGTGGTATCATTCATTTATCATTCGAACAAACAATTGGTTGTATGAAATGAAGAATCGAGGAAGTGTTGTCTAGTGGATCCTTTATGTCTACACAATCTTTTGCTTCTAGTAGGAACATTAATTTTGTTTCTTGAAGATAGAATAAATTATGTCTGAATTACAAAAGTACAGCTGTGATTCTTCTTAATATTGCATTATACCTATAAAAATTGTTATAGAAACTTTCTTTTGTTATGTCAGAAGTTTAACTGTCTTTTGAACAATGCCGTTAACAATCGTCTTATAATTATTTCTTGGCAGATTTCGAATATAAGATTTTGTAAAGAATATAATAAATTTTATCTTTATTTCATTATAAAAAATTTGAAATAAATTTTAAAATATTTAAATATATTTTTTGGCAAAGTTAAATTTTTCTAATGTTCAAAATAAATTATAAATATCAAACGTAAATGTCAAATTGGGCCATTTTATGATCGTTCTATTTTCTGTAGGAAATGACCGAATGAGTTATTACCTTATATGGCTTTACAATCACGTAAAAGATTACAGAAAAGTAATGTTTTAATCCCAAAAATAATAACTTAGTTTGCGTGATTTAAAAACTATTCTTTGAAGAGTTAAAAATTATTTAAACTTTCTCATAAAGTCAATTTTTAGATTATAGTTACAAAACAGCATAAACATTCTAAGAACTCTTTTGGGATTATTTTAAGTAATTTTTGAATGAATTATTACTCTATACAATTTTACAATCACGTAAAAAACATTAATAAATGTTTATATATTGAAAAAAAGTATAATAGCGTGCTTTAAAAATTATATTAAATGTAACTAAGAATTATTTAAATAAATAAATTCTTTTATAATTTTAATTAATAAATTTAAAATGTTNTTCTTTTGCTATTTTCCAAATTGCATATAGTGATTTAACTGCTTTCAGTGTTTGATCACCGGCTGTAATAATAGTGGTTTTTTTAATGTGCCCATCCATCGTATCTACAAGGAAAATTAATTATTTCACGTGTGGTTGAGTTATATAGAGAGAAATATATAAAATTCCTTTATAAAAGATGACCATTTCTTACCGAGGAAGTCGTTTTTCGGGGGTATTATATCTGGATCCTTAGTTGTTTCTTGATTGTCATCTGTGTCCTGCTTTAGTGGCGTTGTTCTCCTGACAAGACAGAAAGATCCTAATCGTAATCTTGTAATGGTTTTTTATCTAGGAGGATGCTTAACAGAATTGCTGAAACGCCATCACATCAAAGTACACTTCAGGCAATAACAAGAATAGCCGAGAAGGTACTATATTCTTTAAGGTTAAAACAGGGTTAACCACCCTAACGATTAAACCCAGACTAGGATATTGCCATTTTAAGAGCTATTTTTATGGGTTAAATGAAATTTTACTATATATAATTATTGAAAAAAATAAATATAAAAATGTACTTACTTCTCGGAATTTTTCTTTGAGCTTCCTGAAAGCAAAAGCACTTGTACAGTAATTAAAATATTTACAAAGACGTGATTAATGATATAAATAAAGTTAATAGTAATTCATATTTATTAAAATACATACAAAGGAAAATATAATTAATATATATGTAACATAATGGCGAAACAGTTACGATCAGTTAGAATAACTATATCATTAGCGATACGTTGAAGCATACACTTAGATAAGAGTCCTGCAAAATTAGAGCATTAGAGGAGACTTAATGGACCTTTGTGGAACGTAATCTAAATATATTAACGCAGAGAAGTTTCAAATTGAAAATTTATAAATGAAAAGTCTCTTTTGAGTTTAATTTTAATTATTGTTCATTTGTTAATTATGTTTATCAATATTTATGTTCTGTAGACAATAAAGAGTAAAGTAGTGACAGAGACAAAATGTATTGAATATTGTTATTATATATTGTGTCTAGTTTAATAAGTCAGCTCGATAGTTGCGCTATCAATCGATAAATCAAATTTTCTATTGATTGCATCTCTAGGAAATTTGTTTACGTATAAAATTTTAAAAATATTTTTCATAAATTTTATAAAACTTGTTAAATATTAAAATATAAAATTTACAAAGAATTTNTAAATAATATCATTTAAACTATATCATTTTGTGTACTTTGTAAATTTTTGGAAAATTTTGTGTAGGATTGGGAAAAATTTTGGATCCTGAAAATATTCTGCACCCCTTTTCATAAGTTGTATTACACCATATTTTTTTTTGCTGCCTGCAGATGGGCTATACTGTACTTGGTCAAGCATATTGTCAGCAAAAATATCAACAAGGCAACCAAGGAAGCAAATTTCCTGGTTTGGTTTGGTTTGTTTGAGTTATGGCAACACAACACTTGGGTGATCTGCCTAGGGAAATGCCTTCCGGGAGGTCTTTTTAAGGAAAACTGGCCCTATTTAGGCATTACAGATGTGAAAAAAACTGGAAAATTCCATGTCGCCAGCCCGTCTGAGTGAGGCATGTGTGTATGTATATATATATATATAAGCTTGTAGTCGTAAAAATAATTAAAGAATGAAAATTATACATTATACATTTACTTACAGTCTAATTTTAACCTTTTGCAATCCACTTTGAATTCTAATGTTTAGTTTATCTCTGCTACATAATCCACATGACATATATTCAATAACATTATTCAAATTAATGTTAAATAAATTATGTCTATAATTACTGTATAATACTCTTCGCCAGATTAAGATTTTTCAAAGTAAACTCAATTAAATTGATATGTTTTCAGCCTACATCTATAGCCATAACTACGGATTATGTTAGATTTTAGTCTCAAATAGTTTTAGATCTATATTCCATATAAAATATAAGTTTATTTCAAAATAGACAGAAGTACTTATATTTAAGCAATATGAATTATTTAGTAAATTGGGCATTAGATACACGTTAGAAATTTCGTTGGAATTTTCAGAAGATTATCCACGACTTCATGAATTTAAGGAGAATATTATGCAAGTAAGCTTTAAATTCTTTCAGGTTTCAAAAAATAATCCCTTTTTTTAAGATATAATTTTTTATAGAATGAATAAAAATTATTCATCCATAAACATATTTATACATGTTAATAGAATATTCCAAGGGACATTAATTTGATATTACGTAAATTTTTTTATATATTATTTTCGATTTACTATTTAAATCGATTTTAACATTTATATTATTTTGCTATTTAATTTATATTTATGACTTTTTTTACTTATTTATTTTCTTTTAATACGCTGAAAGACTGTGATATTATTAAGTAACACGAATGGTAAATCGTTTTACTAAGGCATATCGCAATTTTCTTTAATTCCTTTAGGGATCGCGCGCGACCTACTCCGGTCAGGAAATCCAATAATTTAGAAAATTGCTAATTAATTACTACATTTTTATTAGTTTTCGAGATTATTATTTAGGAAACTATTATTTATTGAGTCGACATTTTCAGTTTTTTTTTCTGTTTTTTATAACAGTAGCTGCGAAAACAGCATGTCGTAAGTTCCTGCCGTCTATGAATGTATTTTGGAATGTTATTATAGATAAAAAGGGGGAAAACTAAATATGAGATCTTATTTTTTTAAATTTAAATGAACTGACCTTTTTGAACATTTAAATAAATTTTAATGAACTCTATTATTAAATGAAATTTGATAATAAACGATTTAATTTTCGCATTCTTAGAAAATACTTGTAGAAAATTATTAAAACGAATACTGAAATGAAACTTCCGAAGAATAATTAAAAGGTCAAAGTGTTGTTAGGCGACTATTAAAAGTGAATTTAAACCCAGAAAGGCGAATGATTACAAAATGAAATTTAAGAGATTCGCGAAACTTTTAAACTGTATCAAACCAATTATAATGGACGAACTATACTAATTGCAGGCAAAATAGTGGAAAAGCATTTAAGTTACCCTCAATTAACTAAGTCTAAATTATAATAAACTTTTCTTATAAAAGAAAATGTTAATAAAAGTTTATTTTAATACGCTTCGAGTGATCTGTAAATAAATAATTTTAATTTTACGTTCCATAACATTACTACAATAATTTTTTCTTAATCTGTAATGTATTAAGCCTATTTAATACAAAAAGCTAATCACTATTTTTATTTTTTAATATATTAAATATAATATNATCCAAAACTTAATTCTAATATGACTCTTACAAGGGAAACTCGGGAGGTTGTCATCACCAATTTCGACAAAATTTTGTGGACATGTAGTATTTACTCATATTTAAACTCTATCAAAGTCACAGGGTTCACTAGTCAGGCATTCTCAATAAAATCACGATTAAAGTTTTTCTAAAACTATTAATACTGTACGTACACAGAAGTACCATTAATGTTTAACTAATAATATGTGCATGGCATGGTGTGTTTAGTAAAGACATTGCTTGAAGAGTGTTAATATGCAGGTTTGAATCCTGTATGAGATTAAATTTTATTTTTACGATGTATAAAAAATAAATAAAAGCAATGGAATCGGTTATTTTAAACTTTGTGTCTAATATAGGTACTGTACAGTACACTTACTTACATTACATTACACTTACTTACTATTAAATATAACTTTCTCAGTTGCATTTGCTAATCACTATTTTTATTTTTTAATATATTAAATATAATATAGATAAAAGCAATGGAATCGGTTATTATAAACTTTGTGTCTAATATAGGTACTGTACAGTACACTTACTTACATTACATTACACTTACTTACTATTAAATATAACTTGAATCAGATTAATTCTCTTCTTTTGATTACTATTATTTTTAATTATAATATGTTTACAATTTTTAAAAGATATTTAAATATAAATTAATTCTGTAATAAATTATTTTATGATAAAGGAACATATTAATTTTTATAAAATATTTCTACATTTTAAAAGAAAGTGTTGTTAATAACTTTCTTTTATAATATTTATTGTAATTGTTTAAAATTACTTTCACAATTAAATGTAGTTATATTTAGATATTTCTAATGTATAGGTCTTGATGTAGTCGTAGAATTATTAGAAATAGCAGTGACAACAAACAACAATAATTAATTTACCCTTTGCCATTGATCTCTGACTTCTATGTATACATTCCTTTCTATAACAATTTCTTAATGTAAGTAAGTGTACTGTACCTGTATTAGACACAAATATATCCATAAATATATTGTTTTGTGTTCTTTGTCAATGTGAAATATGATCTCCTACGATAAATTGCGTGATACAGTATTTAATCTTTTTGTTTTTTGTTCCCATATAAAATAATCATTTTTTTTTGTTTTGCAGAATTGTACTGTACATTAATGCATTTTTAATAAGAAATTATAGTGTTTAGTCTAGACTAGTTCTAAACATCAATTTATAATCAGTATTATTTGAAATTTTTTACGATAGATCTACAAAACATTTTATCTCAGATTACATTATTAAGATATATATATATAATATAAACCTAAATAATATAATCTTAAGTACACTTATGTGTGAAAGTATACTTAAATATAGATGCAAGGGCGTAGCTATACCGACTATAGTAAGGGTGATTCTAGGAAATTGTGGGATGACCTTGTCGGGGAGTCTGGATGCTATGGAGTATATTCAAGGGAAAGAGGATCAGAAATCCGCCCAGGAAAATTTTTGAAATATAATATATAATACTATTAAACAATGTTGATTGGTACAAAACGGTACAAAAATGGAAATTTAAACGTTAAAAATTTATTATTTATAGTTTTTAGATAAATATATAAACAGAACGAGCAATTATTGTGACAGCGTCACAATACTGGGCTGCAATTTTTAATCATATTTTAAATTTATTTAATTTCAAATATATTAAATAAAAATGCTCTCCGCTTCAAATTAGTAGTGGCTTGCCCCTGTACATCATACTTTTCCTTTAACAATAGAGTCGTGCCAGTCATCTAACACCTTTCAAGGGAAAATGTTTGAATTGAAATGACGCGACTTCCGGTAAAAACCGGACGTTCATATACAGTTAATCGGGGCCTCTTGCTCCTAAGGTTTTCATATCTGGTCTCGTCTTTCATATATTTAACTTGAGATTCATGAAGGACAGAGAACGGACGACAGTGGGAATTTATTGGTCTACAATTTTTTAAAATTGCAGCCCAATTATGTCATTTGGAATGAAGGACTGAGATGTTTCAAAATTCTGCATTCTCTAGGGGTGGCTGAGCGAGCCATCCCTGTGTTCTTGTAGCTACGGGCCTATATATATGTGTATATATATATTTTATACATTTTATAATTATATTGATATATAAATATTTATATATATATTNTTAAGACTTCCAGAAAAACCAAAAACAATGTTTAAAAGTATTTTAATTAATGAACAATAAGTTAATTGAAATGATTAAATTCTATTCATAAAGAAATGGTTTATTTATAGAATAATGAATTTTTAGTTTTAACAAATGTTCACATTTTGATAATTAATTCAAATCTTTTCACATCTTCTTCAAATCATTATTAATTCGTTTATCATGGTTTAAATTCCTAGTGGACTTAGAAAATTTGAAAGAAATTAATAAACTGACACAATGTTAGAAGCAAGTTATTATGATAGATAATAAACAAAAAGAAAAACAAATACAGAAAAATGACTTTTCATTTTCATATCTACTCTTCTAAACAGTGAATTATTTAATGGAAATTTGGCCTTTAGCCAAATGAATAAAAAAGATTTATATATTTTAACACATTCGATGCTGCACTGCAGTTCTTACTCACATTACAATTTTTAGCTGTCAGAAAAACATCGAATTTCACAAAAGTTTTGGTTCAAACACGTATTATTATAACGAAAGATGGCACTAAAAGTATGAGTCGAGAAAATAAATCTTTTATTTTTCTTCAAGGTTAAAAAAAATTTAATCTTATTATTCAAAAACTTTAATATTTATATTATTCGAATTGTATCAATTCTAATCGTAATTAGATCTTTAGGCTTAATTTCGAGATTAGAATTTATTTTTATGATTGATGATGTGTCAATTAGTGCACTTGTTCTATGATTTACGTGGGGATTTGTTGATGCAAATCACAACAGCGATATAAGTTTAATGAAGATCCCAAACATGAATTTATGCTGATGAAATTTTGAATGATTTAATGAAAATATCTAAATATTTACAGTTACTTATTTATGGTTAAGAAAATTCTGATTTAAATATACAACAATGTACTTTTTTCGGATATAAGAAGTTTCTTTGTAAATCATTTAAGAGAGAAATTCAAACTGACAAAAAATAATGTTTTTACATCTTTTCAGCTGGTCGAGCTGACAGGAAGTTATAAAAATGTCAAAATATTCGAAGTTAAAACTAAAGAATATTACTTTCGCAAAATCGCTCTGAGACGTTACTCTGCTAAACTAAACAGGAAAGTTCGAGGAAAAATATGAAGAGAGGGTGGAAGTGGTAGGTGGAATAAAAGCAATGATAAAATATTCTATTTTTCTTATTCAAACTCGATAAATTAGCCAAGTATGAATGAATTAAAGCTTCAAGCATGACTGTATTCAATACATTATAGTAGAAGCCCCCATTAATCATATCATTGATAATGTTTGCAGAAAGAATTTATGCTGTTAATTCGTTTTATAATCTGATTATTTTTTGGATAAATTTGGCCAATTTGAATAATTAAATCACAGTTATAGTAGATCTTATCAAGACAACGACATAATATTTCAATGAGAATAACGTTATCATCTACATAAAACAAAAATGGAACAAGTGAATTAATTCATTAGCTTAACCCGAAATTAAATGTTATTCTACTATTTTTTTCCTTCGATAATGTAAAATGACAAACTAATTTGAATTTAACATGAATTTAATTCTTTTTTTTAGTTATTTTTTTCTACCGGGAGAGCAATAAACTGGACGAGTAACAATTATAAACCTTTCCATCGGATATTATAGCTTATAAATATTTACGCGTTCGTTTCTACTCTTCGCAGATGAAACAAATATGAATATTTAACAGATATTATTTTCCACTATTCAATTACTATAATTAAATGACAAAGTTATAGGATTTTTTAAAATAAAACAGATAAAAATCCCATCTTTCCGTGATTTATATTTATATACGAGTATATTTTAAAAAATTTTAAATGTAATCGTTTAAATTTTATGAGAAGAAATAGTCCATCAAGTTATAATTGAACAGGAAAAACAATTTTAAGCTCCAACGAACTTATTAATAGAGTTTTATCTGCAATAATAATTATACTGGCGTCACTAAATGAAAATTTTTGAAAAGAAATAATTTGTTTAATCGTTTTTAAAAATCTATTCTTTTTTTATTTATTATTATTATATATATTTTTTTATTTAGAAGACAGAATGTTTAAATTTTGGATGAGGATATTGAATGGAGTTTAGCTTTGTGGGTTATAAACAGAACCACACCTAATTTAAATCCGCTTTGGCTGTATCGTCGCCCCCTTTTTTATTATTAAAGTACTCACTATCGCTATTCGCAATCATTTCTCGGAACGAAAGTACTTTAGAATAAAAATGCCGTAATCTGCTTACAATTACACGGAAATGGTTCATTGTGGAAAGAAGATAATTCAAGTATGCTAGCTATCGATTTAAAAATAACCGCGTTAAAACTTATTAGTAGAACGTTTTTAGTAGATATCTGTCATTAAAATATGTTGCTAAATATTTTAGAAAAAAAAGAGAAAAGATATAGCCTTTCTTATAAAAAGAATTTGGGATTTTTCTAGCTTGGAAAATTGACATGTCCGGCAGTAAAAACATAAAAGAAACGGTATATATATTGTTGAAACAGATAATTTAATTTTTGTTAGTTTCTATTTCGTTTCGAGAAAATACTCAAATATAGGAGAAGCAATTTTGTTTCGGTTCTATTTCAAAAAACTGATGGAAAAAACGATTGAAAACGAAATCTTTAGTCGATGACAACGACTATAGTTAGAGCGATCCCATCCAAACAACTATCACCAAAATTGAAGAATATCGACACTTGCCATAAAAAGAGAAAAATTGGAAAGCGTTAAAAAGTGGTCTTTCTTTCGATCTCTTCGCAAATCCTGAGAAAGTAAGCAAAAAATTGAAAGCGTATAATAGAAGTCATGGTAATATCGAGACGGTGAAAGGCAGTTTATTTCATTTTTCTCCACAAACAACCATTATCATTGATTGTTTATTATTAACTAATTACATTATCAATATTTGCAATCGGTTGATTTGTGACAGTCACGCTATTTTTCGTTCTCGCTTCGGTAATTATCGTAAACTTAATTCTAAATAAACGATTAGCAAAAGGATATGATAATTGTTTGGCCTGTGTTTATAGTCAACGGGATGGGAATATTTATTGAGTTTCATGAACAATCGAATGCCGAACTAACAGTTAATGAAGTTTTAGTAAGAAAAGAAAGACAACAATGAAGAAAGTAGCGAAAGAACAGCTCGATTGATTGCTTTGACCGGTATCGAATCGAACCGAATTCTTTTCTGAAGGAACATATGTGAATAAATTACATTCCCCTTTAAACAATATGTCTGCTTGAGTGATGAGCCGAACAAAACATTCTACGATTATGTTGGAAAGAAGAGCTGTCCTACAAAGAAAATTAAATATTTTATTTTAAGAATATTTAAAATTAATATAAAAATACCTATTTTTAAATGCCGAGCTTCTTGATTTTTCATTTTTAAAAATTTCAACTGATGATTGTTTTTTAGATTCTAAAATAACGCCATTTTAGAAAAAAATAAAAGTTTAAAAATAATTAAAGTTTAATTTTTCTTTAATTTAAATCTCTAAGCTAACAAATTTAGTAAATCGTTAAGAGATAAATACTTAAAATTATTATAAAATATTCATTAAATCGAATGTTTTTAACAGAATATTTTCTTAGAAGAATTGTAATGTGTTTCTGATAAATTATGCCCCTTTTATTAAGACTTGGTTGGAAATTTATTTTTGTTATTAGATTGAAAATTGATATAAGTAATATGGAAAGACTCACCTTGCGCCGGTAAGAAATTGAAATTGGACCATAATTCAACAAATAACACAAATATATATCCGTAACACATAGTTAAATCCTTAATAGTATTTTTCTAGTGATCCGCGTAGGGAATTCTCATTGACTCAGTTATCAATGTATTAGTGGCCAGATACCCATGTCACGACTATTGGTGTACACACCAAAGCTTTACAGGTTGGTGGCAACTCCAGGCTGCAAGTGCGTGAATCCAGCTGTGAGCGGTGAAAGATCGAAGGCTCGCTGGGCTGATCCACTAGTATCGGAGGGTGCGGCTGCTTCTTCACCAATACGTATCAATACCAACCCGTAGTTATCATCGAAATTTAAAGCTTTTAATTTATAACACTGTTACTCTACTCTTAAGAAAGGGGAGGAGATAAGAAAAGGGATAGTTTTCTCGATAACGATGAAAAACGATAACACAATTCAGTTTTCTGTTATAAAAAATTTATCTTCCTTATCGATAATAACAGTTCGAAAAGTATATTTTTCTAATTGAAAGTTAAAACATATAACCATAAACAACTAATTGACGACTTAAATATTTATTATTAGTCTATTTTACATTGTAAAATAGACGTTATTTTTAATTCTTATTTTACGAGTAATTATTTATAAGATAATATGAGTGAAAAGAAAAATTTTCGAGAAAACTTTACAATAAAAATAACAGAAAACAGACTACATTTCCAAAACAAAATTAAATAAAGTATGAGCATCTCATTGTTTTTTTATTACATATTTTAAAACGAAATAAGAATCAAAGCAGAAAAGCTTTATCCTACTCTAATAATGATATAAGAAGTTACTTTCTGTTACCAAGAAACGGGAATTTCTAGGAGAATTTTTGTTTATTGGAGTATCTGATGCAGCAGAAAATTTCTTACTAGATACGTACACCATTCTTGAAAGGTAGAAGACATACTTATCTTTGCTGTTGTTTTATATATATATATATATATACATACATACATATATAATAAAATAAAATTTGCAGAAACTTTTATATTCCTTCAAATTCTTTTACTAGTCTACTTATATTTAATAATTGCGTTAAAGAAACATAAGGATAAACTGCCGGTTGCACTAACGATGAGAAAACAAGCATCTTTCGTTGAAAAGAGATAAGAAATAAGAATAACTGAAGCGGATATTCTTGCACAACTAACATTTTTCTCGAAAAGTAATATAATTAAAGCGATGATAACGCTATAAATGCTTAAATTATTACATGTTTTAGCCATAGTATTTCTTTAATATGACTAAAATTTCTATGGGATAAGTTATCATTAAAATGTGTTTCAATTTAAAAATAAAATATAAATTATTTAATACCATACTATGAAATGTAATTAATGTATATAGTTTCCTGAAATTTTAATGTTATTTAAAATAAAAATTTTTAAAAAGCCTTACTTGATGCGTTAATATATCCAATTATTGTAATCAAAGTATACGCTGCGATAATAAAATAAAATAAGAAATGCTTTCTTTCATAAATTTTCATCAGATTTCTCATAAATAATTTCATAATTCTGTAAAAAAAAAGTTATAATAGTTTACACAGCAACATTAAAAAAAATTCGTAATAACTAAATAAATAATGCATAAATTTAATTTAAAAATTCGAAATTAAAATTCTGTAGTTGATTAAAATATAATAAATAGAAATTCAAATAAAAATGTAATTTTTTTTAAATCTGTAAGTAAAATATGTTTTTTTTTTTCCTATTTTAAATAACGGAAAGAATTGTTTAAAATTTCAAAAATATTTTAATAATAAAATTATATATATGAAAAAAACTTATAAAATATATTTAAGTTAAATGTCATTTTTCTTTTATAAATTTCATATAAACTTACAATCTAATTTAGTTATAAGTAGGATTTATAATTTTTCAAAATATCTCGAGTTATTTTATGCAGAATGTATTATAAAATTTTTATTACTTTTATTTTCTTTTTATAAATAAAGGAAATTATACCTGTATATTTCATGGTGAAAGAAAAATTTAGTTGTGAGACGATTCTATATGTAGTGTCATTTCATTTTATATTGTATTATACATTATGCAGATATAATAAAAATAAAAGAACATTTTTATAAGAAGTTGACAAAAATCCTATAAAAATCTCTTTTATTCTTAACCAGAACTCTGACAAGAATCATGTCAAAAGAGAATAAGAACATCTTTCAGGAACATTCCACACATATTCGATCTGATTTAGTACGGCAAGTTTAGTCTACAATCCCTTAAAACGCTTTTCTTTCTTCAAGAAGTATTCGCAGTTGGAAAATGTGAATAGTAACACATAGTAAATGTCAAGGAAACTATTCAAGCACTAACACGAAAGAACCAAGAATTTTGAACTCTCTTTTTTCCCTTTTTCAAAAGTCTCTCGGAACAAACATGCTTCCATTTTATGATGATTTATTCCAAAAATCTACGCTTTTGTAGTCAAAATAACATTTCCTCTACAAAGATAGGAAGATTGAAATAAATATTCATCTAAGTCGAAACTCCAACACACAGTAGATGTGGGGATCGATATTTTAGCATTATCTATCAACAATTTTCTTGAATATGCAGATTGATAGACGTAGGCACTGTAAGATATTTGTTTAGCTTATAAAATGACATTACTTTCACTCTATACATCTGTTAGCTAATGACTTAGTTCTATCGCATTTACTGCCAGAAGAAAACATCTGTGAAAGTCACGAGTTGAGGTCATACGGAATGATATGGATAAATGGATGGATGACATCTGTCGTTGACGATTTACCTTTGTTTTTTTTATCTATATATAGAAAAATCTTGTCTTAT
>NW_019385274.1:0-7248 GCF_000671375.1 Centruroides sculpturatus
TCTGCCTTGTAATTTAAATCCATTGCATCCGTACTCTGGTAAATTTCTCGATACCATTTTATGCACAAGGTTAGCAGTAAAGACGAACATCGAAACGATTTCCATTTCTTTCGCTATTGGTTGTTCTAAGAACACATGACTCCGACGTCACACAGCTATAGTAAAACCAAAAAGATTGTTGGTCGTTACGCATCACTTCACTTCACTTTCGTCTACGATCGTTAGCGGATTCTTACTTGGTTGTGTCAATTTATGGCAGATTTTTTATTTATACAAAAAAAGAAACTTTGAAAAGTCATCCCGGTTTTAAAAAATTTAAGAGNTCATGTTTTGCATATATTAATAAACAAAAACAAAGATAAAAATTTTATTTTTTTGGAGTTCTTGCTTCCTTTTGTTTCATTTATATTCTTAAATTCCAGTTTTAGAGACCAATTTAGATATGAAACATAGATTATAAATGCTACGACTCAAATTTTCTATAAATAGAAATATTATTAAAAGAATTTACTCTGAGAAAGAGCAATCCTTTCTAAAATAGCTATAAACATAGAATGCTAATGCAGTCCAAGACCTACTGTTTATTCGTGATTACAGTCTGTGGAGGAAGTAATTTGTCGCATCAGGTGACATTTCGTGATTGAAAATCATTTTTTTCAATCGGCAGGAAATCATAGTTCAAAAAAGAAGTCACTGCCTATGCGTGACATAACGGAGAAATAATGTATATATAGTATAGGCCCGTATACAAATAGCACAAAAAGACATGCCGAATTGACATTATAATATCATAAAGACATCTACAGACAAACTAACTGAACTTAACAAGCAGTTTATAGAATGGTTCCCACATTAACTTGTGTATTTTATTGACGTCTATTTAAAGAATAACAGGTTAATTTAAATTCACGTTTATTCGACGAGAGTTTTATAAGTAGCATATTCAAAATTGTCGTCGTCTTTATATTTCAAAGATCCTTTCTTCACAGAATCTACGCCCAACTATTATATCCTGTCCAGGTGTGGACAGCCAGGCCGAGTTCCTCCAGAAGATGACCATGGCACCTCTTGCACCCCCATTTGTTATCGTACATTAAATTATAGCGTACTGACTGAAGGACTCGACACTCTGCCTTGTAATTTAAATCCATTGCATCCGTACCTGTTCTCATGATGGATTACATGATCTGCTAACATGTTCTCCACGTGAAATTTTGAAATCTCCAATTACGCCTCTCCAGTCATACGTCGGTTCTTCCACCAAATTTGCCAAAATAGATCTATGTCACTGAAGAATACTTATTATGCAATCAGACAGAAATTGTAAAATTAGATGACCTTTGCTTTATAATAATTATTTCTATTGTTATATTATTGATTCGATTTTAGAACTTCACGAAAATTTCTATAATTAAATTTCACTTAGGAATTTTAACAAGATAATAGAAAATGTTTCAATTAAGTTATAAATGACTAAATTTTAAATAGTTAGCAATTATTTTCACGTAAAATTATGTGAAAAACTTAAATATCTTGTTTCATTTATACTAAAATTTAATGCATTAAATATTAAAACGTTAGGTTTCGACAAATTTAATTCAATTTTAAAATATTTAAGCGTTTTTTTTAAATATATTATTAGAATTTATTGTTTATAATTGTGTATGTGTGTGTACACACATACACCCATACGCACATATATACTATATATTTTTATGTGTGTATGTGCATGTTTATTTGGTATTTCTAAAATTTTCCTTGAATTTTAAGAAATTCTTCATATGTCACAATGATAGTGAAGTCTTTTATTCCCATTATAAGATGCTCCGAGTTTTTTTAAAGGATCAGGGTTATAAAAAGTAAAGAAGTCATCAGCGTTACAGTCGAAAGCCATCTGTTGTACAGTACCTACTTATCACCTTCTCCATCTCGAGAAATACTGTTCGAAACAAAATAGTCATTGTTAAACCCAGAGATTCAGCGATCATCATTGAAGATCGCGTCTCTTCATCATTGCTTGACGTTTCCTATCTCTGATAATCTACATCGTCGCTTTGCTACTTTTTCAAGTCATTTGGCAACGACTCGAATGTATTCTGGATAATTATAAAGCTTTTGATGACTTCCTTGTACATCAATGATATTCTGAGAATTTTTTCCCAGAAGATCCTATATGGATCGTTTTATAATGATCGGAAATGGATATCAAGGAGATAATGTGTTAGTCATCAGTGGATAGGAAATTTTATGAAAGATTAAGACATTTTACACTACATCTGATAAACTATAATTTATGTTTAGGATTGTCTTTGCAATTTGTCTAGCAACGTCCCTTTATTTTAAATAATAATTAAAAAATATTTCATAAAATTTTAAGGATTTTTAAGTGTGTTACAATATCAGAATTGATAAAAGATTTAATATTATTAGAATAAGACTTAAATTATTATTATTATTTAAATAAATTTTCTATAATTTTTATAGTCGTGACAATAAAATTAACCATAAGGAAAATCTTTATAAAGTGTTATTTAAAAATGGTTTTATTGTCAATATTTTAAAGAAGGAAAGAAATTTTTAAATGTTTTCATCCGAATTGAAGAATTAATACCATCGAATTTCATAACTTGTCCATCACGCGTCCATTTTAACAATGGAAGAGCTGTCAACAACGTTAGGATTGCCAGACTGCCACCTCCAAATTGGGCGGCATTGAGCTAATTATAGAGCTGGGCGTCTACTCCAACGAATTTATGTACGGTAATTACACCTTGGGTGACTATTCACTTTTCTTCCTATTGCCTAAGGCACCTGAGATGGGTCCAGGCAATTTTGTTTTCAGCCTGACGGATGAACGAAACAATTGTTCAAGTATTGTTCACTAGTTTGGCTACTTTACTCTGCAAATTACAAAATACAGCTAATATTGCGTGAAGAAAGCTTTTATACTACATTTTTTTCGCCTACTTTAATTACCTCCTCCGTAAGCATTATACAAAAGAAATCAAATTGAATTAGCACGTAATGGCTGTAAATAAATTTAATTGTATTAAAATTAAATTGTTAATACAAATTAGTTATAATCCTATTATTTTAATAATTATGATTCTATAAATTTACGTAATGCATAGTAATTAAATACTACTAAATTCAATTGCAAATATATTAATGAGAGAAGGTTTACAATTATACATATATATGGAGAAAATGCTCTTAACTATCGTGCAATTCGGGCACTGTATAATTATGTATAATTGTCTAAAGATGATAGATATAAGCCATTTAAAGTATAATGTATTTCATATTGTTTATTATGTTTAATAAATAAGCTAAAGTAAAAGTTTTTTGTATGGTAAATCTTCACAGCATTAAAAATTTGTAGTTGAAGGTTATAACTTCACGTGACATACTTACACAGTATAGTAATATTTACAGTTTTCAATTTAAACAACCAGATAAACATCCAAACGTTTTTTTCCAGGTAAAATGTAACTGTATCGACTTCAATACATTGCATTTTTTCATGGGATGGTTAAACATCAAAAGTACATTTGGAACGAAATTTTTACTTTATCAGTGTCAACATCTAAGAAACTATATTTTTACTCTAAGTGAATTTTAAAGAAAAAAAAGCCATAAAAAGTCTTTCAAACGTGTTTTACAACACAACACAAGTCTGGACGACGTCTGGATAAATGTTTAGATAAAAAGAAAAGTACATTCTACTGTTTCGGTTCATTTTTAAGAAATTAAATATATATATATATATAGCCTATATGTAATCAGTGAGATAGAACTGTAAGATTTTCAATTATTTTTTTAATGTTTTATATAAATTATAATAATTTTTATAGTCAATTCATACGACAATTCGCTATTAGTAAATATTTGTTTCTGTATTAGATCAAAAGATTTGAATATTAAGTAGTATATTTTCATAAGTTTTCCACATTTTATTATTAGATTAGTATTAATAATGATATTTATAAGCACAAACGAATTCACGCACATTGATTTTAGTAAATAAACTGTGTTTTATGAGAGGTAACTGCTACTACATCATATGATAAACTTTATATATTAAACATGTGACGTGTTACTATTTTTATCCATTTGCATTAAATTCTATTTACTGAAAATTCTAAGAACTTTACATAATATTTAACAATCGATAAAACAGAATATTCTTTTGAAAATATTAATTTAATTAATGATTTTTAGGTTCTAAATCTCTTAAAAAGACAAGACAGTAAAGCGTTTTATGTACGTTAGAAGACAGAAAATTAGTTTACTTCATTGAATGTGCTGTAAAAATTTTAAATATTCTCTGTTTTAACAGCGATCATTTAACTTTATATGAGGCTTAAATGAGAAAATACAGAATGATTATAATTTTAAAAAAAAATAGATAAATGGAAGTATGGAATATGCTAAAATAAGTAAAAATTTCTGAACATGAAATATAAAAAGGGCAGTTGGAGAAGAGGAGTGAAACTGCTGATGACGTACTCCAGTCAGTAGGGAGACAGGAGTCATTACAAATTACCACCATTACACGCCTCCTGTCTCATGTCTACTTAGGATAATGCAAAAGCAGGACAGCTGCGCCGGAACGGAAATCAAACGGCAATTTTGGCACCGCAATCATTTATTTAATATCACAAATTATGTTAGCTTTATTTTGGAGAGTACCTGATTGATAAAATCATTTAGGTTTATGTGGGCGAAAGTTTGATAATGACGTCATATCATTTCGTATAACAGAACTGTAGGTAATTAATTCTATTTAAATACTATTTATTCCAATTCCTCTCTGTTCAGAATTCATAATATTTGGTAATATCTTAAATATAATAGGACTATGACCTCGTATTTTACAAGTAATTAAAGAGAAAAGTAATTTTCTAAACTTTTGAAAGGCAAAAATATAGCGAAATAATTGTAAAATATATATTAAAATTTAATTCCTGAAAAGAAATTTTATCTTTTAATCTTATTAACTTACCTAATTTATAGTCTAATAATTGTATTCAATTATAATATTTTTAATCCTACTTCTTTGGGATGATGACTTATAGGTCAATTAATTATAAAAAAAACATTTAACAAACATTTTAAACATTAGACTTTATTCACTAAATAAAATTATTCAGATAAATTAATATGTTATCTAGGTCAAACTAAACTCGTTTTAATTTACTTTTTACTTAATATTAGGCATATTTTAATTATTTATACATTAATTTTAATGATTTAAATATATAAATTCCTTATTAATCCACAAAGTTTATTAAAAATTCAGATATATTCAGTTAAACCGTTCTTAAATCTTTCATTGGGAGATAGAAATATTGATCTGTAAGTGACTTAACTTTAAATTAGTTAGCAAATTCGTTATTAAAATCTTAAAATGATAATTATTCCAAACTTTTAGATAAATTCAATTTTCATAGATTAGATTTTAAAAGATTATCCAAATTAATTACGTTTAAAGTCTAAACATTAATTTTTAGAGTCCATTTACGTGCCTATAACTAATAAGAGTTTAATTGTTTCAAATCCAATTTGCTAATTCGACGTGAATTTTAAATGCCTTATTACAGTACTTACCTCTAATAATATTTTAAATTAATTTCGAATTATCTGTAATCGTAATTCTTAAAAGAGTTCGGATTACTCGAGGTTCATTTAATAATTCTATATTCACTAAAGCAAAAACCATCGGAGCAGAATTCAGGAGCTAATATTAAATAGAAAATACTGGCAAACGTAACTCCAGTCGGTAGCGGGAGGTATTAAAATCGTTGGAAGGGGGGAAGCATTTCAAACTGATTAAATAAGATGGGAGAGAGTAATCCTTTGGAATCCTCCAGATCCAACCCTTACAACAGATCAAAATCTATATTCTCTTAGCGCCGGAAACTACAAAGTTTGTCTTTCGAGATTTACTGAAGTGAAATTTCATTTTACAATCGGATTGGCTTCGATTTCAAGTTAATACGATTGTCTCTTTCAATTACATGGACCAGTGAGTTTTGCTTGAATAGTCAAAGTGAGGTGAAAGTTCAGCGGTCCGTGCCCTTCCAAAAATTTTCTTTCTTAACCATTTTCCATCTCTTTAAATTCTATTGGGATTTCTGTGATTTCTTTTGAGCATGCTCCTTCTCCTACGAGACATCTCTTTGGTCGTACTTGTTAATTCTGTCTTGCCGATTTAATTTTCAATTAATAAATTAAACATCATCATCCAATTCAATCATCGACAAACTTAGCATTTGTTTATTAGTGGACATCTCAGATAAACAGTTTCTATCGTTTAAATTCGTTCTGGTAATTAATAATCATTTAATTAATATCATTAAACGCGCAGTAATGAGAGTGAAAAATAATATGCGTTTATTCCTATCTGATTAATAGAGCAGTCTTGTTTAGTATCGATTATAGTGTAAATGAGGATTTTCCCAGAAAGCCAGATTGAAACTAAACTGCACCTAATAACGATTTTTACTTTGTTAGATCGGCCAGCGATAGCATATAACGATTTTTTGGTGGAAATATAAAGGATTAACTCGCCATACTGTAACTGATCTACTGAAATGTGAATTGAATTATCATTGAGTAATGGTTTCGTCCGTCTTTATAATCAAATTAATTTTATTGTAATCAATGTTTCCGAGTAACGATAACGAAATTATTTATTACCCGGGTTTTATTTTTTTTTCTTCGTAATATATAATAGTTTGTAATTATAATATATACGTATATAAATTAGAAAATTTGTAGAAAAATAATATCGTAACAATTTATATAGGCTATAATTGAGTTACGCTTTATGCACATTTTTTGAAATGCTTAATGCACAAATGACATTCGGTGATATTTTAGTTACGGAAAACATTAAAGAGAAATAAATGTGACTTCATCTTATATTTACACCAACTACTGGCGTGTGTCATGCAATAAAAACAGATGTCTAGTGCATTACGTCACGTACAATCGAATGAGAGAAGCAATGTTTAATTGACTGTTTTATTACCGGATCTGAATTGCATGACGGGATCAAGGAAGACGATTCTTTCCTTTTACATCATGATACACCTCTTTGTCTCTTCCAGCATCTTTAAGCACGAACAAACGTCGCTCAAGCGTGAAACCGCGCAATGCCCCTTACCTTGCACAGCGCAAGACACTGACATCCCGGCTTATCATTGGTTAACGTTCAGCCACTGGGTGGCGTTTGCGGGGCTT
>NW_019385274.1:13423-35051 GCF_000671375.1 Centruroides sculpturatus
ATTAATATTTTTAATGATAATGTATTCTATTGAAATAATAGAAATATTGGACAATCGTTCTTGCCCGATAGTTGATCATAAATAATTTTTTATTAATTTTAACTTGCTAAAACTTCTCTCGCACGAAGCAATAGAAACGGGAAGAGTTAGAAATATTTTGAAGAGCGACATTGATATTTGGGTAAGATTCAAACCAAAATCATGAAGAGCCTGTAGAATATTAAGCGGAGATGCAGTTTCTATATTTTGTATAAGAGTCGTTACTTCAAACTTAAAACTTTCAATTTCACTTGTGAATTCGTACTTTTTTAAATCTTTGCTATATTTAATAGCGAGATCTGCAGCTGATTTTTTTTAAATCAGCAACACTCATATATTGTAAAGAAGAGCCATAGAGAAAGCAAAAATCAGCCTTTTTCAGTAGCCTCGGGGGGCCCCTTCGAGGCCCTACTCGGCCGCATAGTTCGCTTACCACTTAATCCGTCGTTGAGGTATACAACACATGCGTACCACTACAAAGCAAAAAGTTATGTCAGAATTTCTGCACGCCTTTTACAACCTCGAGACTAAGATTTTATTCGAGAGTTACCACGTCTTCTATTTAGCAATTTATCACTTAAAAAAATCCCCGGGCAGATTTATTTTTCTTACAAAATGTTACCTTTACAGATTTTTAGCTCTGCACACTGTAGAAAAATCTAGAAATACAGTTTTGTATATCATAATAATATTAGTCGTTTCCAGAGAGCTCTATAAAGTAGAGAAAAAAAAATCTATAAATTTAAATTTCTCATAAAATAAACAAACAAAATTTCAAAAGTTGCTACTTTTGGCTGATTTTCTGCGGTCTCCGCTATCTCACTACGTCCCTCTAAAAGTCGCCACGGTTGGGAACACTGATGAGCAGACATCTAGGGTCTAAAAATAAGGCAAAATGTAATCGCCAGTAAAAAGGAGGAAAAATTTAAGATTTAAAACTATAATTTCTTGTGAACAGCAGTTTGGGCCCCCTTCCAAGTGGGCCCTGTGCGAATGCACCTGTTGCACCTGCCTAGTTACGGCTCTGCCATTACCACACTGTGAAATCACTCTTCCTCCCTTGCCCTGCTTCAAGTTAGGTACAAATTCCAATAATTTTTTATTTAATAAAAAATACTGTTATTTTTATGTAATTTCTGATAATGAAAGTGTATAACAAATAACAAACTTTTCTTATAAAAACAAATATTCCTTGTTTAACGTGGGATTTGATTAATATGCGAAATAAATTGCAGTAATCCCATTATATATGCGGCAAAAGTTTTAATTAATGCAGCTTTACCAGCTGTCTTTACTTAACATGGATACCGTACTCGATTAACATGATTTTGGTATATGCAGTTATGACAAGAGATTAATTGTGTTAATCGATGGATACCTGTATATGTATTTTTAAATATTCTTGATGTTTTTGTAGAGGTATAAATGCTTATAAAATAGTTTTATCTATACAAATACTTTTGTGAGTCACTGTAGATATTGTTATAAAACTTTTGAAAGTCAAAAATAATAAAATAATTATTTGAAATTTCTTGAGCATTTTTAAATTCTTAAAGATGTCTAAAAATACTCCCTTCAGTAAGTAAAATTGCTATTAACATTATGGAACCAAGAAGTAAAGGAAATATAGTCACTACCCACAACATAAGTTAAATTGCATATAACTCCTAGAAATATTCATTGACTTAAAGTGCCATGTATCTAGAATGTAGTCTTAATTGTGGTTATTAATTTGATATTTATAGTGTTTTTACCTATGTTATATTTTATTTTATTTTATGTTGTTTTGGTTTATTTGTAGATTTGTATTAATTATTTCAAATTCTGTAGTTTGATTATTATGTTGGAACATTTTCTGATTTCAAATGTGTCTAATCCTAACAATGATCTATAAATAGGCCAAAATTATTTGATTTAGAGCAGTGTTTTTCAACCTTCTCGAATACATGACCTCTTTACAAGTTAAAAAATTCTGGCAACCCCCCAGAGCCATATTAATTAATTAATTAAAACTATATCAGTGATTTTAAAAAACTACATATTTAATTTTCTTTCTGTTGAGACCTAAATATCAATCCAAAACCAATTATACTGTAAAATAAATAGGTACAGCCTTCTCACTGAAATTGTAGTTTTTTTAATGTAGAGTAGGACCTACAAACACTTGTCTTTTTTTTACCCATGACCCCCCTGGGGATCGCAACCCACAGGTTGAAAAACACTGATTTAGAGTAATTTGTCACTTAATTCAATTGCCTTTATGTCCTTATTTTATACTATTTTTATTATATTATTGTTTACTTAGGACTTATTATAATTAGGTGCAATACCAAGTGAACAATAATGATTGTTTCTTCCTCCTTTTTGCAGAAACGGAACACCAGTATAATAAGTCCTAAGTAGACAATAATATAATAATCTGTCACTTGTTTGGCATTGATTTTTAAGTGGATAAAACAATCATTTAAAAATATAATTATGGAACTAATAATTTCATGTTCGGATTTTGTTTCTGGCAACTGAAAATCATCTCTTGAAAAACCAATCTGCAACCTAGTGTAATGTTATGATGTAACATATTCTGTCTTACAGGATTAAAACCAATGTTTTATTCAAAATTGCATGTACTTTCAATAGTTTACAACTATCCTCTTCACCTGCAACTTGCCTCTCTTGAGAGTTTACTAACAAGAGTTGAACTCTCTATGTGAAAAGTATACTAATTGCCAATCAACTTGCAAGTTATTCTAATGATGCAAATTGCCTCTCAGAAAGATTTTATTTTATTTAGGAAATATTTTATTATATATTAGGAAAAACAACATATCCCAGAAAATAAGATATAGTATGTTAAGTGGTCTGCAAAAGCTTTTTATATTTTCCTAACTGCCTCATTATAATTTCCATTTATAATATAAAGAAAGAAAAGTCATAGAGATTAAATTAAATTTAAAAACAAGCTTTATTTACATACTGAAATAGGTAATATGTAATGTCAAACAAACATACAAGAATTATTATTAATTGGTTATTTAAATTTAATATTTCAACAGAGTTTTTAGCATCTATCTCAATTCACATTTGTGTTTTAAAAATTAAATTTGAGAAAACTAAATTCCAATTAGTCCTTTCAGATAACAAATGAACCTCTTAGCATTCGTTTCGTTTTATTGTTCCATTCCACACGCATTTGAATTCCTCATAACCGTAGCCTGACGAAGACCCAGATGGGGTCGAAAACTTTCACTGTTTTGTAAACATGTATCACTGGAGTTACAGAGGTTTTTTGTGTGATGAATTATAGTCCTTTTAGAAAAATAATTTGAAATTATGCAGCAAGTCCTTACTTACTGTTATTTTGTTCAACATCATTTCATTATAAAGCTGATAAGAAAATACAAGTTTGTTTGTAGTAATTTATAATTATTATTGTTAAAATTTCTTATAAACAGTAAAATCAATTCTATGATGTGAAATTAAATTTTGGAGATTAAAAATACGATCCAATAAAAAGTATTAATAAGCAAATTCTTTTTTGAAATCTAATTAATTTGTCTTCATTATGTCAATACATTCACTTTTTTCAAATACATTAATCTACATTCATATTAACACAAAGACATCATTTAATGTCAACGTAAATTGTAAACAAACTTGCCGTTTGCATTTGCTATTTTACAGCAATATATATTTATACAGCACATAAAAGTAATAAACAATTAAAACAATTAAATTAATTTAACACTTAACAATTAAAGTAATAAGCAAATAAACATGCTAATAACTTGGCAATTCCAACAAATTTTATAGTTTGATGGAATTTCCAATTGTTTGTTTTTGATCTGTTTGGTGGTAGCAAGTGCTCCTCAATTTTTTCTTTGCAAACATTTATTCCTCATTACTCATCTTTACATATAATCAGCGATAAAGATTAAGTCTCTCTATTTATATCACTCACTACCACTATGACTGCTGTCACTCACTGACACACTAAAAATTGGGTAAATAATTATCTTAATTGCAATTTCTTATTAATCTTTCTTAAATGTATAAATTAATCAAATTGGTTATTTAATTGATTAAATTAATTAACTAATGTATTTCTTAATTAAACTTCCTTCAATTTTTCAGTCCATTTTAGCAGATTTTCCAAAAATTTATAAACAAGTTTTAAGAGAAAATATTCACTTTTTCAAGTTTTGAAATAATAGGAGGAGGAAAAAGTAATTGAAGAAAAGTGGTATGCACTTTTTCTGTCCTTAAAAGTTTGATCCAATCTTAACATATATAGGGGAGGTGATAAAAATTCAAGATCATGGAGACTGAAAAGCACTGATAAACTTTTAAAAAAACATTGTTTATATTTAATCTCAAATGTAATTAATGCATGTCATATGGATCAAACAGAACACTTCTCTATTTCATTTTCATAGAAATGAGAATGTTATATTCCCTCTTTAACTTCAATGAAAATAACCAGAAAAAGAATATTTCAGATTTTATTTATATATCAAACATAATATAAACATAATAAAGGTATCCCTTGCTTAATGCATGAAATTAATTGTGACAATCCCTTTATTTTTAGAAGTTTTAATTAATGCAGTTTTAACAGTATCTTTATTTAGTATAGATATGTTTTTCTCAAAAAATAAGGTGTTGGTGAATTTGCTATTTTTATGCTGAGGGTGATTTCCAATATAGATACGTAGTTTAATTATGATAGATGTAAAACTTAACATATTACTGCTACTCTGATATTGTATTCTTTGTTTAAAAGTGCTAATTTAAAACTTCACATTTTGTTTGTATCAAAATCAAAATATTTGCAGATAAAATGCTTATCAGACATATTATGTATGCTTTTTAAGTTTTGTGAAGGATATAACACCATACAAACTGTAAAAAATACTCATAACATATGGGAAAGATGCTCCAAAATGCCAGACCTCAAATTCGGTTTTGAAAGTTTCATTCGGAAAATTCTGAACTAAAAGTTACAAAACAAGGGACATAAAAACTGTTGACAAGAGAAATTTCAGGAAAAATTTGTTAAAAATTGATCAATAACTTATGAACTTGCAACAAATCTTAGTGTGTCACTGACATGATGATTGTGTTTTGCAATGCATTAAGTGAAAAAAAAAAAATAAATTGGATCAAGTATAATTTTTTTCTGACAAAGGTTGATAGTTCTAAAGTTTCATTTTATTTTTTAAATTAGTCAATCGTTCTTATCATAGAAAACTTTTTTACAGATGACAAAATAAAAATATTCGTTATTAACCAAAAATTTATTCTAGTGGGTGGTGATTGTTTGGTTGAGTACTGAGGTACCACTGTATTTGATTAACATGATTTTTATATATGCAGTAGCATTGAGGGATTAATTAATCATGTTAATGAAGGGATATATGTATGATGTCTTGTTTACTTGTTTATTTTTTGATTTTCTTAATGTTAAATAGTAAATTTTATGCTGTTACATTAAATTTATTTGGCAATCATACTATCATCTTTCAAATATTATAGAAACTGATTCCAAACATTGATATTTTTATTTTAACAAATAAATATAGATATATATTAACAAAATTACAACCATCTCATGTTCTTTGTTCTTAATGTTTTAAAATTTCAAAACTTTCATAAAAAATTTTACATGTTAAGGAAAGATTTTGTTTGATATACATATCTTAAAAGATACAAGGATATCCACACAAGAATTTAAATAACTTACATTATGAATATGCAAAAGAAACAAATTTTTAACTAAAAAAATTTAGTTAAATTTAATTTTAGAAATATGTAACAAATTAAGAAATAAATATTTGAATATTCTTAAGTTTATGTATTTACAACTTACTTGGTATATAAATCTAAATCCAGAAATACTACAATTGTAGGATGGCTTTGTTTAATTTTAATAATCATATTTTCAACTGAAGTATGGGGTACTGGAACATCCATAACTTTATTTGTTGTCTGAAAAATACAAATTAATATCAGTATAATGATAAAATCAAATGCAATTTAAAAAGTTTAAAATGACAATATAAATTTATATTTATTACATTAAATAAAAACTAATTATAATTTCAAAAATTTCTCAATGTAGAATGCATTATCTTTTAAATAATGTATTAAAACTACAGAACTGATAAAACTTAACCAATAACTTGAAGAGATTCATTATAATTAATAAATAACAAGCATAACATATACAATATATAGAATGGAAACTATATATTGTATATGTTATGCTTGTTATTCATTATAATTAATAAATAACAAGCATAACATATACAATATATAGAATGGAAACTATATATTGTATATGTTATGCTTGTTATTCATTATAATTAATAAATAACAAGCATAACATATACAATATATAGAATGGAAACTATACATGCTTATGTTATTTTATCTTGTGTTACTATTATATGTATACACATTTTTTTGCATTAAAAATAAATAAAAACATTCTTTAATCAGCATAAACACAGTTTTATTTGTTAAATAAATTGATACCAGTGGCACACCCAGAGAGCCCAAGGAGACCTGGGGCCGTATTCTGGTCACTCTGGTCTCTCGCAAGCCAGTTGCTGATTGGCTAATCCAAATGATTAGCCAATCAGTGACCGGCTTGCGAGAGACGAGAAACCGGAGACAGTGACCAGAATATGGCCCCTGGCCTCCCGAAAGGAAAACAAACAGTAGAAAATTTTCCAAAAATCTCTTCCCAATTAAAATTATTTTTTACTTTCTCTTACTTTCCTGATACAGAGGAAAAGTATGGCAATCTGGCAAAAAATGACCCTGAGATTTTTAATTTTTGGACTTAGGACACCTTGAAATGTTGAGAAAAAAATTCCAAGGTAATTTTTGTATGTATGGATGTTAGTGTAGGGGGCATGGCTTTGTTTACCCTGTTTAAAGCTTAATAAACTCCTGTGCTTTTTGTCAAAAATTTCTGAAATTTTGCAGGGAGGTTTATTTATTAAAGGGATTGATGCTATTAAATTTTGGTGCTTAAAGATCGAGAAGGTGGAGAGAGAATGGAGATCATGTGTACCTCCATTAGAGTCGAACTTAATGATGATTTTACTCATTATTGGCATTTACAATTTTTTATAAAACTCATCCATACCATCAAAATTAAACTTTTTGCCATTTTATAATAGTTAAAATTTTAATAAAATTTTAAAAATAAAATATAACAACAGATGGCAGCACAAAATTTTAATGTTCCCAGGGAAATTGAGCAACTCATTACTAGTTTATTTTATTTATGTTCTGTGGTGTCTTCTATTTGTATACCACTTATGAATTAACAGTCACATAAGGTGGATATTTTATTGAATTTGCATTAAAAACTTTTTTATCCATTCAATACGTCTCCCCCAAAAGTAAATCTTGAGTGCACCTCTGATTCATTCAGTTTTCAAAAATAATTAATATTTATAAGATTATATTTCTCTATTGATAAACTCTCAATTTTCTATCATAATAAGTCATAAGATAATGTTGAAATTTTATAAGACAAAAAATTCTAAGCAAAATATGTTATCAGCATAACACACATTTATGCTTCTTTAACACAATGCAAGCCATTGAAGTTTCTAAAATTTGTTCATAAAATTCTAAAAACTAAATTTTAAATATAACAAATCATTTGGAATTGCTATGTTTAAAATATCAAATCATTTAGAGTTACTATTTTAAATATAATGGCATTCTCCGTTGAATGATAGAACTGTTTGTTTCTTTTGTTTTTTCTTTCTTTTATTTCCTGATGAGGGTCTCTAAATGGTAACTGTAAAGTATTGGCCTTTTAGCAGAGAGGGAACAAAAGAAGCGCGACCTTGAAAGTTGGACTCATGTGCGGTCGGGTAATATACCACTTGTAACGTGTTGACTTGTAAACAGAGAGAAAACAAAGGAAGCGCTGACTTTGTCAATTGGACCCACGTGTGGTCAGACGATAGACCATTTGCCATGTGGTAAACTACTAAAAAACGTAAACAAGTGATGGCTGTTACTGTAAGCTTAACTCTCGTTGGATGATGGCAGACCTTGAATGTAAGCTGTTCGGTCAAGAAAGGGTTGTGATTGGTTGGAAGTCCCCATCCAAAAAACCCTTAAATTGCGGGGCGAACAGGAGAGGGAAGAGAGAAGGGCAAGAGACTGGTAACATGGTAGTCTTAGGCACTTGGGAAGCCCACTGAGCTTAGAGAGAGCATTCTTCTCTGGTAACTATCTCAGGGATGAGTAAGTGCGGAGATTGGACGGACCACACAGTTGAGCCAACTCCACAAGCTGACTGAGGCTGCTCCAAAGTTTAATAGTTCCTGGAAGCCAATCTAGTTTGTGAGGCACCATGCTTTGTTATCCTGTGTATACTATATTTTCAAACTTGTACACTCTACATATAGAGTTTGTAAATAAACTATAAATATTGTATAACTTGAATATGGAGGTGTGCTTTCCATCAAACCTGGATCACTATATCAAATTGTGACACACTCAGAAACCAACTTGAGACGGAGTTTCGGAAAGAACTTCACTAGATCTTCACTGTAGCCAAAAACATTAGAACTGTTGATGCTATGAATGGACTGTATACGAACTCACAATAATTGCACAATAAACTGATCTTTATTGATTTAAACTCTCTTCAATCATTCAGGCAATATGGTTTGGATTCCTCTTGAATCTGGTACACAAGCATGATAATGATAATAGTCGAGGACGACTCACTGAAAAAACATCCTCTCACAATAAAAATAAGTTTTCCAAATAATAATAATAATAATTAGTTTATACATTACCCCCAGCCTTGACACCTGCAAGGTATCAATTACACCTTTAGTAGCTGGAGTGAACTGACAATTATTCAAATCTTAATAACTTAATTATTACTGGGATAGCAATCAAGGGTGCATCTACTAGAAAATGACCAGGTGTTAATACCTGCAAGTAGGGTTTCTCAAATGGGATCCTAGTTGTTTTTTTAACTTGGGAAATCCCATAAATTTCTTAAAAATTCACTTTTTTCTTATTCTGTGTTAAGGTTGAGGAAATTTTGCAAATAGAAAGTATAATTAACTCATAAACGATCAGAATATATTTGTATTTATTAATTTTAAGCCTACATACTAGTTTTTTAAATTTTTGCTCGTTATGACATGTCACAAATGATCGATAAAATCAATATTTGGCTTATTTGTGGCAAGACTGAAAATTCTTTACTTGTCATAACCTGTAATATCTGGAATAATTGTGTTTATGCTGTCTTAATTTTTAACCATGCCCAGTAGCTTCAATAACTGCAAAATGCCAGGATGTGCAAACTGGGCAAGGATACAAACAAGTATGAAGTCTGCAAGTATGAAGTTTTTCTTCATAAATCTGATTATTAAAAACAAACGAACTGCCGAATTATTGGGCTATAAACTTGATGCTTCTATTAGGTAGACAAATCAAGAATACTAGCGAGCAAAAGAAGTACTACAATCTCGAAAACAAACTAGAAATCTTCCAGGCTACAGGCAAAAAAAACATAACACGTGTTTAATGCATTTAAGAGAAGACAGAATTCCACTCACATGAATTGAATCGGAAAGAGCATTCTTGGTAGCAGGACTTTTCATTACATTTTATTTAAAAAAACGAAAATTACCTTTTAAGTTAGAAGTTTGATCCAAGTTCATGTTTTTTTAAATTTTCAACTCAATTCAAAGCATTTTTGTTGTTGTTGCTGCTGTAAGCAGTTTCCAGCAAACTTTAATAAATTTTTTCTATTTGTGAAAATTTCTACGTAATTCAAAGGTAATTTTTAATAAATTACCAAACGATCGCCTAAATATCGGGCTATAATTAAATGATTGGAATAAAGTAATTTGGCATTAGAGGTAGACGTTAGGCGCCATCTCTTAAGAAAATTAATAATTAAAAGGTTATGCCACCTGGATCCCCGAGCGAGTCTTCGCTCGGGGTTCAGGTGGCGTAACTGGCAAGCGCACCGCATGGCAAGCGGAGGTTGAGGGTTCAAGCCCCGTCCCGGGCCAGTTCTTTTATTCCAGAAGGTTCTAAAATTTATTTAATTTTAATTATTAATTTTCTTAAGAGATGGTGCCTAACGCCTACCTCTAATGCCAAATTACTTTATTCCAATCATTTAATTATAGCCCGATATTTAGGCGATCATTTGGTAATTTATTATATACTATTCGGGCTTTGAGTTGTTATTTAGGTAATTTTTAATACACATCTTACACAACATTATTAATATGATTTTGGAGATTGTAGAACGTATTAAATTACTTTAAAAAATGAAAAATAATTATATCATTTGATTTCAAGGTATTTTGTATATCTTAAAAATAATTAATTCTATCCTGGGAATCAGTTCACTTTTATCCCAGAATCCCGGGACAAGCAAAAGACCAGGAAATGAGAAACCCTACCTGCAAATCATTGGGATCACTTGACATTTGACAAATGGGCATGAGTTTAAGCATGCTTCTACCTGTGTTAACAACATTACAAACTGTATGTTAACAATGTAGATCCTATAACTCTCCTTAAATGGAACTTCTTAGATTTTACGGCAAATTCCCAAATTCCTCCAAAATGAGGTGCAGCTGGTGGATTAAAAATCCACGTTATGTCCTCACCGGTGGTGAAATGAGCCAATTCACTACTCTTGTCTATAAGTGACACATTTTTTATAAACTTCCTTTAGTTCTTTACTGGCCTTTTTGAAGTTGGAGGCACAGTCACTCATAATTTTAACTGGTTTTCCATGATGTGCAATAAATCTCTTCAGTGCAGCAATAAATCTTGGTGTAGACAGGTCACTGACCAACTCAAAGTGGACAGCCTTTGTGGAAAAACATACAAATATAGCAACATAGCACTTTGAAGACCTAACACCTCTTCCACCTTGTAATTTAAACAAATAAGGACCAGCATAATCTAATCTAGTAACAGTGAAAGGCCTACTGGGTTGAACTCTAGGGGCTGGTAAATCACCCATCAGCTGAGAGGCAGTTCTTCCCTTGGTTCTTACACAGGTGATATGTGATACACCTATGTATAATATTACGAACTACACTTCTGGACAATATCCAAAACTGCATTCTAAGAACACTCAAGAGCAACTCTTGGCTAGCATGTAGGTGAATGTGGTGATAGTAAGTTATGATAAGATTTGTGATATGACTCTTAGAGGGAAGCAAGACTGGATGTTGTCAAGTTTCAGGAATATTGGCATTCTTTATCTTAAAAGTGTTATCTGACCTCCCACACGGATAACACTTTTAACATCCAAAAAAAAAAGGAGACCAATTGAATTATTCTAACTATTCTATATTAACTCCTTTCCTAATCTTAAACAAGACATTGCCTCAGTAAAATATGATTCTTGAACATTCTTAATTATTGTCACAACGGCTGCCTTTAGTTCACTGGTAGTTAAAAAACCATTTAAACGTTCCTCTGGAGGGTTTCAGCAATTATACAAGAATCTCAAACATAAGAATACAATGCGACATAATTATGACCACGAAGAAAACCTTTTAAATATCCCATTTTCTTCAACTTTACAGGTAACCGTCATGTATGTTTTCCTCTCCTCAAGGTGTACTTCCTGAAAATGAGAAATTTCTCATTTTCAGGAAGTATACAACAAATTTCTCATTTTCAGACCAAAGTTCAGGATTATCCTGTCTTAACCACTTTGGTCCTTGGAACCAAATCTCACAGTTAAGTAATTCAGAAGGAAGAACTGCTCTTGTTGCACAGTCCGCAGGATTATGACTTCCGGCAACGTGTTTCCACTTCACGGTAGGAATAGTGTGTATTTTCTCGACTCTATTGACAACAAATGGTACCTAACAATAAGATTCAGACAAGATCCATGCTAATACAACAGTGGAATCTGACCATTCAAGTATGTCACGTATAGGAACATCAAGATATTTCAATACAGTTTGTAATAAATTAGCCAATAGGACAGCAGCACAAAGTTCCAGCCTGGGAAGAGATTGTACCCTGAGAGAAGCAACTTTGGTTTTGGATGTTAGAAGAGTGACCTTTACATCACAATTATTTGACATTGTTCTTGCATAGTCTACAGCACAGTAAGCATTCTCTGAGGCATTGCAGAATGCATAAATATCCAGGACATTTAAATTTGAAAGTGAAACAAATCTTGGAATCCTTAAGTTCCTAAGAAGGGTAAACTCATTTCGAATTAACTTCCCCTTATGTTACACTTCTGTAGAGATGGGCTCATTCCACGAAAGTTGACACTTCCACAACTCTTGAATCAGAACCTTTGCATATACAACACATGGAGCAAGCCAGCCCAAGGGTCAAACATTTTTGCTAAATCTGAAAGGACTTCTCTTTTGGTATAATCTGCTTTCTCATCTGAGTATGGAATAGAAAATCTAAAAGAATCCTCCTGAGGAATCCAATTGATTCCATTATCCTCTTGAAGCTTTATTGAGTCAGAAGAGTCTCTTAATTCATTAGGTATCTTCTCTAGTACTTAAGTGTCATTTGAAGTCCATTTGCATAACACAAATCCTCCTCTAGTCATCAAGTTTGTTAATTGGTTGACTAGCGTCTTACATTCCTCTATGCTTTGTGCAACTGATAACAAGTCATCTACAAAAAAATCTCTTATAATAGCTTTAGAGGCAATGGAGAAATCGTCTCCCTCATTTTCCACAAGTTGATGAAGCATCCTTGTAGCCAGAAAGAGTGCTGGGGTTGTGCCATAGGTAACTGCAACAAGTCTATATTCTTGAATTGGATCACTAGCGTCATTCCTCCAAAACACTCTTTGAAAATCTCTATCCGTTTCATTAATCAATATTTGTCTAAACATCATTATATCAGCAGTAATGACAATGGGAAAGGTTCTAAACCTCATCAAAATTGGGAATAACTCTTGTTTAATCCTAGGGCCAACCATTAAAATGTCATTCAATGACACTCCTGAAAAAGACTTTGTCAATGCATTAAAGACCTTACATAGCTTTGTAGTTGTGCTAGATTCCTTCATAACTGGATGATGCGGAATATAATAGGAAATACCACGTGAACCTGACTGATCTACTAGTTCCACATGGCCTAGGTCTACGTATTCTTGCATGAACTCCCTATACAACTCATATGTTTCTGGTGTTATATTGAGTTTGTACTCTAAAGCCTTAAATCATTGTAATGCTAACTCCTTAGTATAGCCCAAACACGATGGGTTCTGTTTAAAGGGAAGTCTCACCATATAACGTCCACTCTTATCCCAGTAATGAGTATTTTGAAAATAATCGTCACATTCTTGATGTAACTTAGACATTCTCCTTACCTCTGGGACAGAGTCCAATGCCCAAAATTTCTCAACTAACTCTTTAGTGGTCAATTGAATATTATTCACAGAGAACGTAAGATGATTTATGGTCTCATCAAGAAAGGCAGTTCCAGAAATAATCCATCCGAGTTTGGTGCAAACAGCAAACGGCAGTGTCTCCTTTCTCCAAATTATATCTCCTTTTAACATTGTAAAGAAAACATTAACACCCAGTAGAATGTCAACTGGTCTTGTTTCAAAAAAGAATGAGTCAGCCAGAACTAGATCATTAAAATTGTTCAGAAAATGTGGAGGGAGAGGAACATTAGAAACATCTGACATTATTTTTTTTAATCATGAATGCCTTTATACTAAATTTCAAGTCAGAACTAAAATGGGGGTAAAGTTCAACTCTACTTCACCAGTAGTCACAGCATTGTAAGATATCAAGCAAGAAATCTGAACATTAGCATTGTTTTTCGTCATAGTTTCTTGACAGAGTCTTCTGTTATAAAGGACACCTCAGAATTGCTATCCAGCAAAGCTCAACAAGTTACAAAATTTTCAGTAGAGTCACTTATCTTGACTATAGCAGTACAAAGTAAAACCTGTTTGTTTAGTTCCTTTATGACCTACTCCGATTACACTTGAAGAATCAAAAAAAATGCAGCACAAGTAGTGGTAGTTAGATTCGATAAATCATATGGCATTGATTGGAAGGTAGGAGCATCAGTCAAGGGTGGACTAAATACCTTCCCAGGTTTCAGAGGTGAAGACATTTCAGAATCCCTATCAATATGTAAAATAGTATGATGTAATTTACCACATATTCTGCATCTACTTAAACTCATGCAGGTTTTAGCTTGGTGTCAAGAAGTAAGGCAATTAAAGCATAGTCTGTTCTTTCTTACCATATCTATCCTTTTCTGAGTGCTCATTCTTACAAAGAATGTTCTTTGTAAGAAAGGAACAGAGAAGTGTTTCCTTTGGATATGAAACACTTCTCTGTTCCTTAGGTGGCAACTTCATGGCTTGAAGGGTTCTTGCATGACCCTTCAAGAAGGTAAGCAAAGCCTCCAGTATGCCTAGCTCATCTTGCTTTAAGGTACGTTCCCACCAACTCCTAGTATTTTTATCAAATTTTTCCATAATTAAGCAAACTATTAACACTTCAAAAAACCTTGTAATATCCTGATCAAGTACACTCAACAATTGGATGCATTCAATTGTAATATAGACTGAGATGAATCAGTAATACTCGGGATGTTTATTAATTTCTTGATCAAAGCATTTACCAGTTCACATTTATTAGAAAATTGCTCCTGTAAGAGTTTCATAGTTAGAATCCAATATCAGAAGTGACTGGATAATTTTCTAAGCATAACCTCTACAGGATGATTTTAAATATTGCAATTTCTGACAACTCAACAGATTAGAATTATTGTCCATGCTAGCCTTAAACAGATCCTGGAATGATAACCAGTCCTCAACATTTCCACTAAAAGTCAGAAGAGAGAATTTCAGAAGTCTTACATCCGGTACTTGTGATTTTAAACTATCGGAATCACTTGTGGCATTCATTCTCTGTTCCGAGTTCTTCCGTTTGACCGTCAACCAAAGTTAGTCAATAATCTCCTCAATAGATTGCTGTTCCTCTACATACATTTCAATTTCCTTATCACTACATTGTGAAAAGATCTCATGAAATATATCATGTAATTCAACTCCAAGTTTCTTAATTTTGGTCTGGAACAGTTCTATTTGAGTATCATCTGTGACCTCAATACCAGCACCTATCCTTTCCTTAAGTTTGGTAGTGTTGGATTTAAGGACTTTCTTTTTTGTTAAAACACACTTAAGACCCTCCATGATAATGAGTAATAATAAAAGGCTAACTCATTTGCTCGAGCATATTGAATCCTGTTTCCATGGAGTTAATCCAAAAAGTGCAAACACCAATGCACATAGTAGAAAGTTTCAAAGTTTTCAATCCAGCAGAAATTCACTATACATCTACACATCCGGCTCGACGAACCAAATGTTGATGCTATGAATGGACTGTATACGAACTCACAATAATTGTACAATAAACTGATCTTTATTGATTTAAACTCTCTTCAATCATTCAGGCAATATAGTTTGGATTCCTCTTGAATCTGGTACACAAACAAGATGGCGATAATAGTCAAGAACGAAAAAACACCCTCTCACAATAAAAATAAAAAATTTTCCAAATAATAATAATAAATAATAGTTTACACAAGAACTTTACAGTTATTTGCTGGAAATTGCATATAGGTATTACTTTCATTTCAGTAAACTATTCTTGGAAATCAGAAATTTTGAGAGAAAATCTAGACTGGAAGCCTATATCTCACTATTTTAATATGAAAATTTATAACACATTACCATATCAAACAGATAACACAGCAATAGAAATTTGTTTAAAAAATGTACAAACATTTCACAAGAAAAACAAAGTGATTTCTCATAATGAACATTTAACTTGCCAAATGAAATTAAGTTTAAAGAAAGTTGTGTTCGTACACTTTTTAAATCTATACATGATTCTGACATCCTATCTTTTGGGGTATAATGTTTTTCTATATAAACATTGGCTGAAAAATGTTTTTATGAAGAGATTTATACATTTGTAATGGATTGCCTTTGTTCTTGTTGTAATTGTTATGAATAAGAATAAAACTGCTGTATAATAAAATACCTGCACAGTTGACCCCCCTATAACACTGCTGATTTTTCCGTTTTATATGAATTCCATGTTGTATGAGTCACTTAGATTTTACAAATACGTGAGCCGTTCAACAGCCTGGCACACGTATTGTAAAATCTAACTGACTTGTACAACATGGAATTCATATAAAACGGAAAAATCAACATTGTTATGGGGGGCCAACTGTATTTTATTATACATTATAATCCAGTTGTCACAATTATTCATAACAAACATGTAATTTCTATAATCAAGAATGCTGAAAAATGTAAAAGTATCAATGAGGAACATGTTGTCTTAAATGCATATCCTCAGAAATCAATAAAAGCCTGCGTTTCCATCTTAGTTGTGTTCTTGTTTGATTTGTTCTCTCAAACAATTTTATGCTAACTCATAACAAGACTTATACATTATATGAAGTTTGAGTATTACAGCACTGTTAGCATAAAAATTAAATTTTTATATTTTTTCACGACTAAAAATGTTTTTCACATTATTATTAATGACTTTTATTCAATTTTTTTTGCCAGAATCATTTTTAATTTTACACAGTACAATTTATTTTATCAGTTAGTTTTCTCTCTACAAGGCTCTGAACAAGGCTTCTTTGTCCTCTTCATTTTCTTGCTTTCTTTCATTTGGTAATTTTTTCCTTATATTGTGTGCATGACTTCTTGGCTGACAGTAATCAAAACAAAACAAGAGATGAAAGACAGTTTAACAAAATTGACAATATATATATATATATACACTATAAGAATTTAATTCTCAGTAAAACAATTGTTCTGAAATATAATTACCCTATAGACCAGGGGAGGCCAACAAGTCGATCGTAAAGCCAATTTTGGTTGATCGCTTGCGATGTCTTGACTTAATGTGTTACACTTGTAACCGAATGCAACTGTAGTGATATTGGACCTCTGCATTCTCCCTCAGATGCGGTTTTGTCAGTCCATGTGCAATCCATTTGCGTACAGTTGTAAAAGGGGAATAAGAAATGCAGACAAAGGGTCGTAAAACCAAAAAACAGGAAAGCGGGAAGAGGGACAGAGAGAATAGGTTGGGACACGGTAGAGATAGGAAGGGTGAAGTGGTGGTCCCTGAAAACATTGAGTTTCAATTTTTCTTCTCTTTAAAATGTAAGTACCTTTTCTTCATGTTTTAAATTAAATTGTGGCTTTTTTTACCTATCTAAGCATAGTATGTATTTCACATCTTGCCACTTAGACTACGGCTACGACAAGTCAATCACAAAACATTTTAAAGATAAAAAGTAGATCTTATGTACACAAAAGTTGGCCACCCCTGCTCTAGACCACTAAAATATCACCGTGAACCCCAATTCGGTATTTTTTTTCTGTGGACCCCCAGTAATGTTACATGGACCCTGGTTGAGAACCACTGATATAGACAAATTAACAGATTATAATTATAGTAAACTAATAATAATAAATACTGAATATTTATTTTGTTACACAAAATTCTAACAACAAAAAAAACACCAGGAGGTATTACAAAAATTGTACTCCTAGAACCTATTTCCAGTGTGAAGAACTCGCAGAAGTTCAAAAACATTTGTAGTGAATTGTTTCTTTTGTTTTTTTTTTGTCGCACCAGAAATAGGTTCTAGGAGTACGATTTTTGTAAAATTCTTCTTATTATTATTATTATAGTAACTTTATTCTATATAATCATTATTTTTTTATATAAGAATGTTTGGTACTTTTCCATTAACTGGGCGCCAGTCATTTTTACTACTATATTTAGCGAAATCAATATTTTCTTTCATAATTCACATGTTTAATATTACAATGAATATGTTTAATATACATTCATAAAATTTATCGGTAAAAGTCTATCGGTTTATCTGTAATATATGTGAAATTAAACGTCATTTTTTCTAAAACTGAATTGAAAATTGAATGGTGCCCAATTAATGGAAAAGTACCGAATGTTTCATTATTGAAAATTATATTTAGTATGTAATTTTCAAAAATCTCATAGTTTTTAATATTTGAAAACTACTCAATATATAATTTTGGTTATTTTATGTCAATAATTTAATATTGATGTTTTTGTTTTTTAATTTATTCAAGAAACATTTTTTAAAAATATATAATGTTGGGAGAAAGAAAAAATAAATGGGAAATTTAATGCAAAAATCTATTTGATAAACAGGGAATATCTTATGATTTTCAATTAATACTCGTAAGATTTCAAAATTCATGCATAAATTACAGTATTATCAGACTGTATAACAATTCTGATATTATATATTATTATACCTTACAACAACTAACCGGTTCCAATTTCAATCCAATTAATAGTAAAATTGTGTTTTAAGCAGGAAATTAAAATCTCCATGGTGTAAACTAAAGATTTATAAAGTACGATATACAAAATATTAAAATAAAAACTTTATATCTTCTCAGCAACTTACATTTTGTTTTAAGTAGGGAAAGGAACCGAAAGCTGTTCTATTCTCGCTGCAAGGTTCATTAATGTCGAAGGAACTGCACAAAGACGACGATTTTCTTCTTTCGTTCGACGTCGAAGTTCCAGCTTTGATAAATGTAATTTTGGAATCTTGTCTTTGGTTTTCGGAAGAGAAATTCCTACGTTCGACATCGCATTCGTTACGAGAGAAATGACGACCGATATCTTCGTCTTCGCAAATTCGAAAAGAATTATCGCTACTTCGTGAATTTCTTTCGCAAAAGTGAGGCGGTTCGTTACAGGAACCGTAGCTACTTATTAGATTATCGGCATTCTCTTCTAAATTTCTAACCGGACTAAAACAGTATTTCGATTGAATACGTTTCAAAGCTACATTTCCCGCCCAATTACTGTTACGATTGAAAATGTCCTTTCCTAAACAATATTCGTATTCGTCATTTTGTCTGAGATTCGGTGGGAGAGAAACGAGAAAAAAGTCATTGTCTTCGTAGTATTTTTTTGGTCTCCTGAAAGGTTTCAAATATCCCTCGGCTCGTGCTTTCTTCATATTATCGAGGAAGAGTTAAACAACCACGTTGCCTCTTACAAAGATTTCGGTAATGCCGTGTTATTATTTACTACTGTCGATGTTTATAGCCCAAAAACCTAGTTTTTTGAAGGAAAGTTAACAACCACGGAAGAGGAAGAGTTAACAACCACGTTGCCTTTTACAAAGATTTCGGTAATGCCGTGTTATTATTTACTACTGTCGATGTTTATAGCCTAGAAGTTTATGAACAACTAACTGATACGATACGATAGGAACGACGGCGAACGAAAGAAAGATGGCGGCGCCAGTACTACAATAGTATCGTGATGGAGTGGTCTATGATTTTAAAATATGCGTTTTTAGAAACAAAAGAAAAGTTCTAATTGTAAAATATAACCTAAAATGACGTGCATTAACTTGAGCTTTCACAACTTCTAAATTTTCATTCATAAAATCACTTAATGGACTCCGAAACGAAACTATCAGAACACATGCTGCTTTCCACCGTAAACTACTACTACAAACAGCCGTTTTTGCTGTTCGAAGGCGCGCACTTCGGTCGGAAACAGGAACGCACTCTGCAGGAATTTATAACGGATGCCGCTCGCGCGGAGTTGATCCACCCTGTGGGCACTAAGAGGGCCTCTTATAGCAGGCTAATTATGGGTTCGGCCAGGCCCACAATGGGGTGGTGAGGGATGGGGCCCGACATATCCAAACGGACCATTCCTGGGGATTCCTTGACCCGTCCGGATTCGATCTCGGGTCCCCCAGAGTGGTAGGCTGCCACCTTGACCGCTCGGCCATCCGGCCTATTGGTTCGGCTAGGCTAGAAAGTGGTGGATGGTAAGGAGCAGAGCCCGACATCCGGGTAACGAAAAATTCCTTGTGGTTTTTAGGCCATATAAAGGAATATGAAGCTATAAATGGGCAATTTTATTGCCAGTGATGTCCTTAATTAAATCCCAGCATTCGCAAGAGAAAAACTCTATTGTGGTTAGCCATCTCATTGAAGAGCATAGTATTCCCAAACAAATGCTAAATTACCTAATAAGATTCAAGTGCCTTAAGGCAGCCCGACTATCAGAAATAATGTAGATAGTCTTATTAAGACGATCTATATAAAATAGTGCAAACACAACGAATAACAGCTAACAACAATGATCGATGTCTCGTTTACAAACAACAAACCGGTTTATTAGACAAATCAATAGTACTTACTTTTTACGTAGGGTTGGAATTCGGCACGTAGTCGTCAAAAGAAGAAGAGGAAGTCCGGCGACAGGGTGGTTTCCTATCGTTGACCGGATGTTGCATTCTAAGTCCAGTTCTTGAACAGGAAACGATGTCCAGTGAATGCCGATCGGAATGTCCGAAGTTTCTCTCAACGACGGTCTATAACGTTTGGAGGATATATCGGCAAAGGACGAAGGTGGAACCTTGCGGGAAACACCCCCAGCGAGGGACATAGCCTGGCGGGACGCTACGGCAAAAAACGAATTGTTCTTGTGTCCTGAGCTTAAATATCTTTTGGTCTCGCAAATCGTCACTTTATTGGTTATTAATCCACTTTCTCGGTCCCACATTGGTCTTTCTCTGTTACCAGGTGAAATTGGTTCTTGATCGGTTCTTGAGAAAGACGATTGTTTATTAATACAATTCGACACCGTCTTTCGTTCAGTGTTGAACGAACCTTGTACCTTAACTAACATTTACTTTTTTGTTCGTCTTGTCTTATAAAAAATTTAATTTACTAATTTTTCTTCTTTTTTACCACTTGATTTTAATATTAAAATAATTTTTCCCTCCTTTCCCTTATAATTTAGTTCTTTTAAATTTTAATTAATCGAAAATATCAAGATTGTTTTGTTTGGATATATGGTTAAAAGAATGTTTTTCATCCCAGCCCAGGGCCTTACAGAGCACCCTACCATTTTTAAGATGTCGCCACGAAAGGGATGCGGCATCTTATAAAAGGCAGTGAGGATGACAGTTTCTTTCAAGTGAAAAGGGACCTTTCCTTTCCAGGTACAAATTAAGATTCTCCTTACAATAAGCATATTATTTGATTTCAAAGTCGCTCCCGGTTACATCTAATACTAGCTTTTCTACAATGTATCATTCTGTTATCTTACTTGTTAGAAGCGTTTCTCAAAGTGGGCGATAACGCCCCCTTGTGGGCGCTGGAGGCTTTCAGGGGGGCAGTAGAAGGCTCAAAGAGAATTGAGGGGCGTTAGGGAAATATAGAGGGGCGACGGCAGACAAATTCTATATATAAAAATTCGACGGAATATATATAAAATGTTGACATTTTATATATTTTTTATTTTTTATTGAAGGTCACAACTTGAATATTTCTAACACATTGACTTTTATTTTAGCTCAGCGTTTCTCAAAGTAAGCAATAACGCCCCCTTCTGGCGCGATGAATAGATCTATGATAGAGGCAGGGTATTGAACGGTGACCAAAGGCAAAATTGGGGCTGATAAGAGGAAACATTGCGTT
>NW_019385274.1:35779-81525 GCF_000671375.1 Centruroides sculpturatus
ACTGTATAGCCTTACCCTCCACTTTTCGAATTAGCTGTAACTGCTTCTCTCAGCGATATTTCTTGAGAAGAAATCTCATCTATGAAAAGTAACTTTTCTTTACAAATTACGAACTGATTACGTTATTACGTGATTACGAACTGATCTGTTAATGGTATCTTTTATTTGGATATGGTCGACGCCTTACCGACGACCCCTCTCTTCCTTCGTTACTTCGACCTGACTAATCGATCCCCACCTCACGGGATCAAAAGGACAAAAACACCATCCAGTGACAAAGTGGGCGATTTCCACCAAACCGTTGCAGGGAAAAGAGGTACGACCTTGTCCTACCTCCGACTACCCACTATAGGGCTTACCTGATATATAATCTAATAAAGATATGTCTAAAATTGAATAAATATGTCATTAACTGTGGAATTTTCATTAGGACGTAACAAAATGAAAACAAACGTTACGATAAAATGGCTCTCATTCGATTGATAAACTGGGAAGCTATTTCAAGACAATATAAAGGATTGTATAACTTATTTCTTTAATTATGTAGTGTGTTTAATTATTATTTTTAAAGATATTCTTCGATAGTTTAGCCGCTATACTGACGGAGCCAGGCTCGTGTAGGACATTGTATTGCTATAAAAAAGTTCTTTACGGGCACATTACGAAATCAAAAATAATTACAAACTACACCCGAAATCAAGCCATTTATTATAGAATCTCTGCAATTAACCATTATACCGAATGTACAGTTTATTAGATATTGCTTTTCTATAACGTAAGGAAATTAATTTATAGTAATAGACTAATTCGTAATAAGGATCGATAAAACGGGAATAAATAAATATGTACCGGATATTAAAAACTTCTAATATTTTTTATTATTATAAATTAGCTTCATCTTCAGGAGAAAACGTAAGAATGTGAGCAACAATACATTTTTTCTATTCTTTTCGCTTTCTTTGTTGTGAGAATGGGTGATTTTTGAAGAATCAGGAATACAATTTCGAGATTTTTGTTTTATTTCTTAAGGATATTTTGCTTCAGATGTACACGTAAGTGATATTTTGACAAACTACACAATATGCTGTACTGAACAAAAATATTTTCATAAAAAAATAGAATTACCCATCTTTGTCATTAGTCAATTATCAGGTTCTGGAGCTTAATTAAGAGCACAAAATGAAAAGGTAAGATTGCAGATGTGAATTGCAACCTTAAAAAAGCTGTAGAGTATGCCCATAACAGCAAAAAATCAAAAGAACCACACCTCTAAATTTGGCCATTCGCGAGATATAGCCCCCCGAAATCAGCCTACTTCCAGGCTGATTTCGGGGGCTATATTATCCAAGTTAATTTCGAGATAAATTACCATATCTTGAACTGATTTGGAGTAGAATATATTTTATAGTGAAACGAAAATGTCCAAAATTAATAATAATTAACATAAGTTAAATCTTTGTCAAGAATGTGATAGAAGCACTGATAAAATGCGCAAGGAACAATTTTATCTTTCTGATAACGAGGATTGGGATGATTCTTCACTTGTGAAATTACCAATAAACATTTTATTGCTAAATTTCTCTCTTATTTTCCGAGGATTGTTTTGGATGCTGCGATTGTAATTCGCAATACGACGACGGAGACGATGATTCCTTTAGTTGTGATGAAGACGAGAACCAATTTGTATTGTGTGAAAGCTGATAACCAGTTAAAGCTGATCAAAATATTTTATTTTTTCACATACAGAAAAAAAATTCTTATTTATTGGTTCTTAATATTCATATATAATATCTTAATTACCTTATTATAGAATTATAATATTAACTTTATTAAAAATTTTGATACACAGTTTAAAATTTTTACATTATATATCAATATTATACATTTTATTATATAACATTAATAGTGCCATCCTAATCAATCATTATTATACGATATAATATCACTATATAACAAAAAAATAAACTTATTTGAATCATTTTGACATTTGCTTCTTATTTATTATTATTTTTTTTCTCTCTTTTTGCTTTGTGAACACTAAGAAAGCTTATCATGTGTTGCTTTAGGACCTACACGTGTAGTTAATATCCCTAAAATTATTTCTATTCTACAATTTATACAGAAAGCTTATAAAATATTTTATTCAATTAAAAAAAATTTAAATATAATTTGATAATAAATATACATTTCCTTGATTAAAAACAATCAATTTTTCTTGTTTCCGAGTAGCTTACACTGTACTTCGAAACGCTATACAATTATTGTTTATCGTTTTCTTCATAATTTCCAATAGAAAATTTGGAATTTAATTGTTTTTATTCTATTTTAAATACAGTACATAAATTTTTATACAGAATAATAAGACATTATCTTTTATAATACTTTATTAATGACCCATTACCAGAAGAGATTTTTCTACCGGAAACGGCATACTTTTACAATATAACTAATTGAAAAAATTAACAAAAAAATATTAACTTCAGTTTTACAGTATATTTTATGTTATGCACATAAATTTTATAATAAAATAAATTTTTTTAAAAATATTTACAGTATTTTTTATTATTATTTAAAACTTTATCCTTCCAATAAAACCGTCATATACAACGTATATATGATCTGTGTATATATATAATTTTTCTTTCGGTCCGTAATTAATTCAGGAATATTCTGATTATATTTTCCTTATCTCGACTGAATAAAAGCTTGATTAAATCCAATATATTGTTTTTAATTAATTCAGTTCGGCTCGTTAACGTTGTGTTTATCGCTCTCCGTATCTTTAGGAAATTTAGATTCCGATTGGTCGGTCTGGGTGGACGATGTTAACATCGGAAATGACGTCAATCGTATCGATTCTAGAGCTGTTCTTAAACCATTTGTTGTTGTTAGATCCAATTTCAAAGGTTCTTCTTGCAAAATAGTGTTCCATTCTGAACGTATATTGTGTTCTACTAGATCTGCTCCAGCTTTTTCATCCTCTATTGTCATTCTTATTGGTATTGCTTTGTTAATACACTAAAAATATAATAAAACTGTTGGAAATTTTGAATATAAAAATGTAATAATGTATTAATTTTGTAATAAAATGTAATAATGATTTATAGGAAAAATTGAAATATAGTCTATAATACTCTTATAAGCGTTTTGTTTCTAATTAATCCTACGTAAAGATTGGTAAATAAGTTATTTATTTAATTCTAAGAAATGAATTAATTCGGTGTTTCTCAAACTGACTACCTGTTGGCACAGGTGATCCGCAAGCAGATTTAAATTAAAAGTAAATAGTATCATATTATTTATTTGTTTAATAAAGATATAAAATTTGTTCAGTTTACGAGATGATTTTTAATAGTTTACTTTCAGTTTAATTAATTATGTTTTTGTATGTATTCAAAACATGTTTTTGGATTTATAATGTTATAAAAGGCACAGTATGTTTGTTGTTAATTCTCACATAGGTTTTAAAACATGACACAACTTAGTGGTCCGTAGAATATTTTCAAGCATTTCACTGGTCCTTAGGCTTAAAATGGTCGAATTTACTGAATTTATTGATTGATTTTTTAAAATTTATTTCTAAGCTTCCATTCTGCATGTGTATAAAACTAGAAAATAAAAATTTTATTACAAAAAAATAAGTTTTTTGTTATGACTGGCGATAAATTGCTCAATACCCCAAATTTATTTTCAATAATTTTGCTTTTATATATACAGTATATATGTATAAATAAATCGAAATAATTCCATTTTGTGTAATTTTTGACGTCACTAAATAATGGTTTTAATATACATTTATATCTGTGAAATATACGGATATAAAAGATATCGTAGTTATAAAAAACTTCAAATAAATAAAATTAAAAAAACGTGACTTACGTAAAGCAATAAAAATGTGGAGCTCATACTCCATGCAGTGACAGATACAACGGCCAAAGTTTGGATTCCTAACAGATGCCATCCTCCTCCTCTGAACAGACCTTGATAATTTTTAGTGAGATTCAACATTCCGTCCGCTTCGACGAAAAAACCCACGGAAATCATACCCCATACGGAACCGACGGCATGTACAGAAATGGCACCAACTGGATCGTCGATGTGTAATTTATCTAAGAGAGGCATCGTCAGACTCGCAAGGATAGAACCTATCGTTCCTATGACTATAGATTCCCAAGGATGATACAGAGCGCAACCGGCTAAATGGATATATTTTTGTCTAAATTAAAAGATAAATAAAAATCAAATAATTAAAACGAATTAAATATTTACAAACCTGTAATCGATACCAGAGAAGCTAAAATTCCATTTATTAAATCCAGAACGAGGAACTTTCTCTTGTGAGCAATGTAACTGTTTTTATAAAAATTACACATTTCTTTTAAATTAAATGTCTTTTTTAACATTTAAATTATTTTATACATTATTTTACGACTATAATAATACGCTCAGTGTAGTGTAGAAATATAATATTTTTCTTAATATTAGAGAAAAAAACTTCTAAGCGAACCTGAAGATTAATGCTGCGATTCCACCTCCCACTGATGAATTAATTGTGACCACTGCTGATCTGTAAGATAAATTTGTTTATTTATAATACGTCATTAATTTTTTTATAAACACAATGTATGAAAGCAATCCCTTCCAAAGAAAGAAATTATGATCCAGTGGAAAATTTATAAATATAGTACAACTAATTCTGTTTTATCCTGAAGAATATGTATAAAAAAATTGAATTGATACATATAATAGGGACATTCCCAGAAATTTTCTTTCTAATTGGAACTAAAAACAACAACATGAAGGTTAAATGCAAAGAAAGCGTTTCATACACTGGGAATATTTCTTAACGCATTCTTAAGTACAGTGGCGGATTTCAATTTTAAGACCCCCTGTAAATATTTTCACTACCCCTACACCCTACAGTGTGCATTCTACGTGCACGTTTTTTACTCTGATAGGCACTATACAGATGGTCTAAAAAGAGTGAGACATGGCGAAATAACATTGAAAATTAACCAATATAAAATTATAATTGCCTGGCTGTATTTAAAAGGTTACTGATGTTCAGATTGTATTCATTATGAAAATTGAAACTTATTGGTACAAGAATTACAGTATTCAGTTTCAATAGGTAAAAGTGTTAAAAACAAAAAAAAAATCTATTAATCCATGGATATAAAAAATAATTTATTTTTAAATTTACTACTGATTTGTATTTCAAAAATCTATCAATAGTAATCTACTAATAATAAAAATTTATTTCTAAATTATTATAATAGATTTCACTATTGTTTGGTAAATAATGGAACATTTTGAACATTTGTTATAATTAAGTCCATTCAAGGTATTCGATTTTATCTTTTGGGTTTTTTAGAAATGCGCTGATTGATAAAGTGAATAAAGAAATCCGATTTTTGTTTCTGTAAATTGTTATTATGTCTTAAATATTGTTATTAATTTTTGTTAAAAATAAAATTATTTAAGAATATTTACACCCTTTTTATACCTACTTTATGAAATACAAATCAGTATTCAAATTTAAAAATAAATTATTTTTATTTTCATAGATTTTGGTTTTTAACTCTTTTACCTAATGAAACTTAGTAATTCTTGTACCAATAAGTTTCAATTTTCATAATTAATACGCTAAGTTTGTTTGTTTATTTATGGCAACGCAACACTTGGGTAATCTGCCTAGGGGATGCCTTCCGGGAGGTCTTTTTAAGGGAACCTGACCCTATTTCCCTATTTAGGCGTTACAGACGTGGAGAAAACGCGGAAAACCGAACTCCCAGTTTTCATGGAACGAAGACCGCTTGGCCACTGGTGAGCCCATAATTAATACACCCTGAACATCAGCTAACCTTTAAATATAGCTAGGCAGTTTTAATTTTATATTGGTTAAAAACAAACTATATCGGAACTTTTCTCGCTTTAGCAAATTTATCAGACTTCATAATCTAATAACATAACTACTGTATGTCGTTTTCTATAAACATCATAGGCAAGTGAATTAAATGGAGTTGAGACAAGAAATTTCTTAAATAATTTTTAACTCTTTTAAGAAGAAAATAATAATAATTAAATAAAATAATATTTTTAATTTTGAAAGTTGAATTTTAAGGTCCCTTTAATTTATGAGGCCCCATTTGTGCGCTTGTTCGGAAATTCGCCACTGCTTAAGTAGCATTAGTTTCAGCTTTTACAAGTGTATTACATCAATTTTTGCATTATTCAAAGCATTTTCTTTACATTTAAAAACGATGTGACGTCAATTTGACGTTATACAAAATAAATATTTTCATTATAAAAGAAATGACATAAGAATGGTAAAGATGTATGACGTAAAATCAATTTTTTTTTACTCAAACTCTTTCAAAAGATAAATTTATTTTAAAAAAATGTATCTAAATCAAATAAATACGTTTGATTTTAGTGACAATTACGATGATTAATTTTACAAAGAATAATTTACCTGGCAGCATATTTCCATTTATGTCCCGTAACACCAAAAGTACTTCCGCAATTAAAACCGAGCCATCCCCACCTACGAACGAAAAAAATTGTTAAATTTTAAATTAAATTAATTGTATAAAAAAAAAACCAAACAATTTTTTGAAGTTTAAAGTATTACAGACTTATTAAAATTAAGTTATATCAGACCATCTGATACAAATTAATGTGATAAATATATTTTAAAAATAAGTATATTTTTATATCGTTTATATAAAACTGTTTTATTCGTTTAGTACGTTATATGGCTTTAAAAGTTTATATCATTTTGTTGAAATTTTCTTGTTAGAGATGGGATAAACACGCCGCACTCACTTTTAAGGTTTTTGACAGAATTTTATAAAGAAGTTTTCTTATTCTTCTATATTTTCAATGATAACAACAAGGGGGAAAAAACAAACATTTTTGAGTTATATGCGGGATTTTCTATTCTATACAAACAGATTAAAACCGTATTTTTAGATATAAAAAATGGAATTTTTAGAAAAGCATAAAAACTCATATTTCATTCACGTTATAAAGCGGAATTAAGTCAACAATATAATTACTATACAAACAGAATAAAAATTATAATCAGATAATATATATGGCTTATATCATGTTACTATGTACATATTAACGTAGTCAACAACACATTTATAATCATTTGTAGTATAATAAATGCATTCTTCGCCATCTTCTTACTTAATTATATGTAAAATGCACTTTAAATCGATGACGTTAAAAAAATCTGTTATGTAAAATATTTTAATTAAGTTTATTCGATCATCGCTATTTTAAATATCTTTATAATTAGTGTACAAATTTTCAGTAACATGAGCTAATTAATAAGTGATTTGATGTTTTAACAAACATAAAATAACGAGCTCATAATACGAGTAAAATTAAATATTTTCGTTATTATCTCGAAATTTTGAATTTAGTAAATAAGTGAATTAAAAGATAATATTTTAGATAAATGATTTACATTTTGGCAAAGTGATAGAAAAGATAATTCATTAAATATACTTTATCTAATTTAACAAAGTATGATCATTATTTTCATTCTTCCTTTACCAGCAAAGATACAATTTTTGTAAAATATTGAAATTAAAATGCTTAAAACATTTAAATGTAATAATAATAAACGACTGATAACATTAAGCGGAGTTATAAGTAAGACTACAATTAATAGAAACGTTGGTTATGATCATTAAAAAATGAGATTCATTCGGTGCTGTTTTTCACAGCATCCTCTTTAACAACAGCTATTTGAAGTATAAAATGTCAGCAATTTAAACGATTCAAACGTTTAACATTTAGTCATTCCAATCGCAGCACTAATTAAAGGCTGATTATAAGAAAAGGCAATTTAAAAATAAGTAAAATATCTGAAAATAATGATAAATATAACTGAAACTACGATTACAATAAACAATACGTTTTAAAAATATATTTGAACTTGTTTTAGTCCATGTTAATTCTGATAACAATAGATGACTGATAACAATAACCATAATTCAAATAGTTAAGTTATATTGTATATAAAAATAAATAAATCAATTTGCGATATGCAAATATTGAAAAATGTGAGAAAATATTTACTTTCGCATCGTGTTCCGTCTCTCTATTATATATATTGTAAGTTTCTTAACGTAATTTTTACATGATCAATTCCTCTGTTATATATTACAGTTTTATATAACAATTATATAAAACTATTGCTATATATAAATAATAAAGTGATTAATAAATATCTATCCGTAACACTTACCAAAGCATAAACATTCCCACCAGAGCGTTAGTAGGCGAACCCATTGGTGGTGGTTCGTTACCTTGATCGTAACGTCCTGTTCTAGGTTTCAGCATGATTGATGCTACCAAAGCGGAAGAACCTCCTACCAGATGAACAGCCGCACATCCGGCAATGTCCACCACATACATATTTTTGAGAAATCCATGATTTCCCCAGATCCAACCCGCCGGCAGACAGAATATCACCGTGTTGAAGAAGGAGAAAAGACAGTAGGCCATAAAGTTACACCTCTCGGCCATGGCACCAGAGACGATAGTCGTGGCGGTAGTGGCAAACGATAACTGGAATATGTAAGTCGCGAACACTTCTCCCATATTCTTCTCGTCCGAATCGAGCAGAAATGATCCTATACCGCAGAAACTGTTAGTGCCAGGACCTTTACCGTAACTCAATCCGTAACCGAACATCCAATAACTGAGACCTCCAAATATTACGTCGATAGCATTTTTGACCATTATGTTAACTTCGTTTTTCTTTGTCACGCATCCAGATTCCAACAACCCGAAGCCTGCAAATAAAAGAATAATAATAAAAAAAAATAATTTTAAAGTAAAAATAAGTACGTGAACAAAACATGTAAATCATACCAAGATTTTATTATTCAATAACGAATTAATTGTACAGTTTCCGACGCGGGTGGTAAATAGAAAAGTTAAGTCATATCTTTCTTTAACGAGTAGATAATAAGTCACGATTAACATTATTAACCGTATTCTACTTAATGCTTACATCTACTTCGATCGAGGTAACATTCTTGATAAAATAATCTTAGAATTACTAATGCACGACCGTGATTAATAGGTCAGATTTACCAATCGGTACCTATTATGTTATGAGATTTATTCGAGTATGACGTCTTCTATTCTACTTAGTCTATCTTCGAAGTTAAATTATTACGTTTAAAAGAAAGTTAAAACGTCAATATTAAAATTTGAACAAAGAAAATATTTTTAGAAATTGTTTAATTAATGTTAAAATCTTGTAAATATGACATTACTCTAACTAAAAATTTTATGTACTAAATTTAATACTGTAAATTTACAGTAATATAAAAGTAAATACTAGAAAAATAAAACATCAAGAATAGTTAATATAGGGGCCTAATATATTTTAATACATATATTAAGATGTATAAATTAATAATCATCACAATACACTACTCCTTGTAGATATTTATATATTTAAAATGCATAAATCTATAACAGATTCACAGCATGTATGCCTAAAACGAAGGTGTTATATGCAGTATTATGTTACATATACTTCTCTATTATAAGTTATACAATATAGTAATATATTTATATAAAGAGTCAACAGTCAACTTACATATTAGGCCTATATCAATACATGCTAGCTTTAAACTCACGATTTTCACTCATAAAAAAATAGAAAAAAATTATTATTAAGAAAATTATTTAAAATTTGATTTAATCCATATTAATAAAATATCGCTTGAAATTTATAAAAAGAAAATAATAAATTAATCTTCTGTAGAATATTACAAAAGAAAAAAAAATAATATGTTTACGAAATACAAAATTAATNGAAGTGCCACCAGTTTATTTCTACTTGGAATTGTGTGCAATTACAAGTGTTATTCTGGTAGGAAATACTTTATATAAATTCAATTTAATTACACTTCCTTGTGTTAACGTGCCTTTTAGTCTGCTTTTTCACGTCTTCCAGTATGAATCGTTATGACTACAAAGAAATTATTAAGTTCTATGTGTATTCTATAGTAATATTATATGACAAAATTTAGTGAATCAAAACGAAATATTTTTTGAAATATAGAGATTTTAAATATATATTTTAAATAATTATCAAATTTAATATTTTTATTACCAGTTTTAACAATAATAATACTGCAATTGAATATCAAAAATTTGTGATGTAACATCCCTTTAACACGTTGCACTATAAACTACATATTAACCACTTGCCGCACGAGTGTTTTTAAAGGAATTTTAAATTAAACATAAAAAATACTTAAAACTGAAAAAAACGAAAGAAATGCGTTAATTTTGAAAGAAAAGCTTCAAATTTAATTTTCCTATGTCTCGCCTTTTTTTGAAATTTGACACTGATGAGTCATTGTTTAGACAGCTGGATGACGTTGAGAACAGCTAAAGTGGGATTTCCCGAGACATTCTCATAGAAGTCTCGGGAGGCGATGGGTTTAGAGTAGGGTGGATAGTAGTTGGCTGTATATATTTAAATATTTTACAGTGTTAAGCAGCACATTTCGCTCGATGATAGGTCAAATATGTAAATATTTACGAGATGGGTTTAAATCATATTCCACTTCTCTATAGGATTTTCTGATAGAAAGCTTATGTAAACAGCAGCATCCAGTCGCGTTAGCGCCTCCAAAAAGATAATATTTTATAGTAGAAAAACATTTTTTCTTATATAACTTATATATTCTAGAGACGTTTAAATTCGTAAAAGCTGTAAAATTTATTTTTAAAAAATACACGAAGAAGCGCTGATTCCAAATATCTTTTTGTAGGCTATCACGTTTGATAATAAAGTAGGCGACTTTTTTTTATTTATTTAGTTAACTACGTAAAAAAATATAGTTTAATACCTGATTGCATGGTAAATATAATAAACGAACTAGTCATAATCCATGTAGCATCTTCCCAAGAGACGTCCGATTTCTCTTCCACATTACTGTCGATGACGTGTTGGGGACTTAAAGGGGTAGAGTAACTTTTTGTGATGTTTGACACTTCTTCGCTCGTCATTTCGTGGCATATGTTTCGCTCTTCCTTCTGACATAAGAAGGAGAAGCAGAAATTACCCGGATGAAGAACGATCAACCCATCTGGTGACACCTATCTCCGACCAGTGATGCGGTTCGAGTGTTGTTTGATGTATAGAACACGGAGAATCGAAGTACTTCGAACACAGCGCCGTTTTACAACGATTGCAACCGAAGATGTTTATTTATCTTCAATTCTTTTATGCTAAAATTAGTGTGTGAGTGCATAACTCATATTATATTTTACTACACCCTCTTGAAAGTAAGAAGGAGATTCTAATATGTAACGATAAATTAAGTAAACATAATTTTGCTTGTGTTAAAATATTAAAAGCAAATGATGAAATAAAAATAAATTAAATTTGAATCGATTTTTTTATTTCGGTTCGTATAAGTGAAAATGAAAAAAACTCACGTGATGTAGACACAAGTCACGTGATCGCCTTTACTTTCCCTTTCGGAATGGTTGGAGGGTAAAAAAAGAAAGTGACAGTTATTTGTGAATAAAATGTAAATAAGATTTAGATTCAGCAATATCTTTTGTTCCTTTCTCATAAAGATTGATAAAGATAAAACTTTTTTTTTTTTAAATCTTACGCTCTTCTTCGACAGCTTCGTAGAATTTAATAACCAATTTCCTTAATACCGAAGAGAAAATAAAATAATGCCAATTCTTATAAGAAAGTTTTTTGCATTAAATTTCTATTTTAATTATTATTAAAATAGGAATTTAAAACTTTATTAACCTTCGTCAAAAAAAAGAATCTACAATTTAGAAGAAATAAGCATCAAATTCAAGTTAGAAACGAATGAAAATTAAAAAAAAAAAAAACATTATAAATTAAAATATTAATTAACTCATAAAAATTCTAGATAAGTAAATTTTGACTCGTATTTTTAATTTAATTTTATTTACTATGAGAAAGAACTCTTTAATACAAAAGTAACGACAGTTATTATAATTATTAATTTGATTAACGAGTTTTAAATCATTCTATATATATATATAGGCCTATATACAGCTTCATATTTTTGATTTTATTTTAACATTTTAAAAATAATATACATGAAATTTTTAATAAATATAACTTTAATTTTTAAACAAAAAGTTAAAGATCGACAAGAATCATTGTCGAAATAGGTTGATTGATAAATTATGACAAGAAAAAGAATAATAATTCATCATTTTTTACAAGAATTATAATTCGTCAGAAAATCGTTTAAGGGTGAAAATCGTTATACTTTGTTACTGTCAGCATTAGCATTAGATTTATGTTATTTGGATCTCGTATTTCAATTCTCGAATATCGAAGAGATTTCAATGCTTTATCATTTCGAAATTTCTTTTTAAATTTTGTTGTTATTTTATTTTATAAATATATATAATAATATAGTATTGTATTATTAAGTAATTTTCTTTGTAATTTTAATAATAATATATTATTATTCATGTTATGAGTACTGTATGTTACGCATTAGTTCTTTGAAATTTCTACACAAAAGTTAAGTTTTTTTACTTTCTTTCGAGTTTATAACTTGAAAAATTTTTATAAAAAATATATATATATATTTGTATAATAAATCCATTAAGATATTTTAGAAGTTTGAAATTTTATATTTAAATAGTAAAAATATTTTAAAAAATTATATTTTTTCATTGATTAAAGTAATTAAAACATGACAAAAATATTTTAATTAAAATTACAAAAACAAATTTAATCTTATTAAATATTATAAAATCATTTTAATTCTTCAATTTTCAGTTAATAGATTTTAATTCAGTTAAAAAGCAACGAAACAATTAAAACTGAAATAAAATAATTAAAGTAATTAATTAATGATCCTAAAACTTAAATTTATTTTAAATTTTCTACCAAAGTTTAAGAGTTAAGATATAGGATGTGGGTTTGAAGAACGAAGGTCATGGAGGCGGAGTTACCTCCTGTATAATAAAATGGTAACATGTTTTCTTTATGTCGTTGCAGCTTATAATTTTCCTTGAATAAACGAAAAGAGTTTAAATTTGTGTCGTTTCTATTCAATTTTTAATGACAAAACATTTCCTCTTTCTACATAATTAATAACTATAATTTCTAAGTTTCGATTGGATAATTTGAATATATTTCGTAACCTTTCATTGGACGTTTATCAACGTCACTACTTCAACATAATTGAAACATTTTTACTTATCACGTGTTTTTATTAATTAATTTTGAATTAAATTATTATTTATTAATTAACGCGTTTAATTAATTAACTATCGTTGGAATTGTCAACTATTAATTATTTTTATTTATACAAATAAATAAAAAATTCGTTAATGTTAATTAATCAAATAAGAAGACCCAAAAAAAAAATTATTTAAATAATTTTAATTGTTTATTTATTCGTTAAAACTTTTATCTTATATAAGTCATTAATTATTTTAAAATAAAACCGAACGTCGAATTTCCAATTTTGAAGATCCAATTTTAATAGAGTTTAATCTTTGTCACGAAAGATTAGTTGCTAGTTTATAACCTGATCGATCTGCAACTGACTCTACCATATATTATAACATTCTTCTCTTATATAAATTATATATTTTTATATATAACAGCGTGAAGTATACTTTCGCTATTAGTGAAATTAATTCGAAACTGGCAACGATTGAATTGTAATCAATCAGTTTAATTAGTAAATTAATTTTTAATTTCTTAACACATATATAAGAAAAATATTATTTTCATGGAAAATTCCATATTAAAGTTTTTTTTAATATAAATTTTATCCAGAATCAAAATACAGTATGAACTGTATACAGTAGACTCCCCTATAACACTATTGATAATTCCGTGTTATATGAATTCCATGTTGTACGAGTCACTTAGATTTTAGAAATACGTGAGCCGTTCACAGCCCGGCACACGTATTTCTAAAATCTAAGTGACTCGTACAACATGGAATTCATATAACACGGAATTATCTACAGTGTTATAGGTAGGGTCTACTGTATTCTTAAATAGTAATTATCTTGGATAATTTTCTTCTAATGATACGTTATANAACGAAAATGAAAATTTGCTTGATAATTCAACTACGCTTGTTGGAGAACAATAAAAACACTACACTCAACAAGCCACCAATAAAACTCAACTGCCTAACCTATAACCAAAATCTCCTTTTAATTTGTTTTTTAAAAAAAGCGCTTGACAAACTTGCCCCGCATGCCGAAGTTGCCCCGATCTCCCCTAATAAAATTTAATACATTCGAGTGGCAAAATTTACCTATTTTCGAAGCTGATTAACACCGGAAGCGGAAGTTATTAATGTTTTTGTATACCTGTTCGCGTCGCGCAGTTGCATTCTTTTTAACTGTGGTGAGAGTCACCGATGTAAACAACTGATTTTAAAAAATGAATATTGATTCATGTCTACACAAAAGTTATTTTCCTTCAAATTTATTTCATTAAACTAATTTATTAATAAATGAGGACATTAATTAATGATTATTTATGCCAAATTTAAAATTTATGTTATCACTTCTTAAGAATGTGCCGCATTTCGTTATTATTTAATCCAACATAAAATTATAATTTTATTCGTTATTGCTGATAGTACTAATTTTTAACGACTTGGGATGGATTTTATTATCGTTTCTTATCACGTGACTAGTGTTTCTACGACGAAGAGAACCTTCGGATTTTTCTTTTAAAACTCTCAAAACATTAATGTTACCGTCGTGTTGTAAATTATGGTCGACGTAGTCTGGTCCCATTATCTCTTCTTCGATAGTCATTCGTAGGCCAATAGTGACGTTAATTAGCTACAAATAATCACAAAAAATTAATTAAAATCGTTCAAATATCGTAATTTTCTACAGATAAGATTTAATTGCTAATAAATTTACAAGAAACTTCCGTCCATTTTTATCAAATCGACCAAATTTAGTCCGATATGTTAATTAGTGTTTTGTGTCTTCCATGTTATAACTCGAAACCTGTTACACAATTGAAAAATACATTCATAAATTATATGAATTTTTTTTCTTTAGATTCTGAATCTCCTAAATATCTCAGAAAGATTTTTTAATCCTATCAAAAAGAAACGAAAATGTAAAAACAAGATTAAAGAAGAACTATGTAAGCTGTAACGACAACCAGACTTGTTACGGAGATGGTGGAAAACTGACTTGACGTGAAAGAGGAATTGGATTTTGGAAAAGAAAGACTATAGTTAGATCTGAATGAAAGAAAACTCTTTAACAAGGCAGGGCCTTCTACATCCTGCAGAACACCAGTTCTTAAACTTTATTAGTTCCATTTTGCCGGATTCCTAATCATTAACTTTATACGAGTACTCATACGGCAGGAATTTGATTAAATTGATTGCGCTTACATAAATGAGAAATGCTATCAGTTGACTGTTATGAAAGCTTATTTGGAATTGTATGGTATTTTTATTATGATTTTTTGTAATGAAATTAAATAATAAATCACATTTAAGTTTAAAAAATTATTTGCGGATCCCTGACTATTAATTCTCAGACGCCAAGTGCAGTTTAAGAATTGCAGATATAGAACTAAAGAGTAATAATAATAGTAGTAGATTCGAGAGAAAAACTTAATATAATTAGTGAATAATTTTTATCAAAAATATTCTCATATTTTGAAAACACTATAATATATATATAAACAATTTTTGCATGTATTATATATATACACCACGCATTTCGTCCAAACTTAAGATGGGACTATGACATAAAGAAACAAGAAGGCACAACATGGTGGAGAGAAGCAAATGATAGGCAAATATGGGCACAAATGGAGGACGATTATGTAAGGGAGGCTACACCATAATTTGAAATGGTAGAATAAGCTGAAGCTGATGATGATGACGATGATACCACGTATATATTGGATATAAATTTATACATCTATCTTAACATAATTATTTAGTTTTCAGTCAGTTGTAGTTAAGAAAATCTTATGAAATTTTTATTTAATTTTAATCTTTACTTTTTGTTTTTAGAACATTAATAATTAATTTTTTAGTTAATACGAGTAATTCGTAATTAAATGAAATCAACATTATACGTCAAAAGTGAAATAATATTTGAGAATGAAAACATAATTAAAACAAAACATAAACGTAACAAACGTAAGATAAAAGTTAAACTTACTAAGAGAAAAATAGTTGATACCAATAAACTCCAACATATGAGACATCCAGAAGCTAAAATCTGAATAATTAGCAATTTGCAACCGCCTCCGACGAAAAGACCAGATAAATTTCTTGTATAGTTTCTAATGGTATCTCTTTCGGGAAAGAGACCAATTGCTATCATACCCCAGAGTCCTCCCACACCGTGAACTGCAAACGTGTTTGTAGGATCGTCTACGTGTAACCAATCTAGAAGAGGAACCACCAAAACAATAATTAATCCTGCAATCATTCCGATAACGATTGCTTGCCATGGACGTACTATTGGTGCTCCTCCTGTAAATAAGTAAATATATATATATTTACAAAGTTGAATTTATTAATTAGTAATCTTTACAATCATTTTTTCAATCTTGTTTTGTGATTAAAAAAATATTGTTTACCTGAAATGGCTACCATTGATCCCATAACAGAATCCATAAGAATGCTCACGTCATGAAGACCTTTCTTAGTAAAGAAACTAAAATATAAAATTTCGATAATTTTAGAATTAATGTTATAAGTACTAATATTATAAAAATGAGTTTCATTACCTGAAGCACATGCCGACCATTCCTCCTCCTGTCGATGCTAAAATAGTTGTTACGGCTGCTCTAAAATGGTTATTTAATTAAATATTTTTATAAATCTGACATCAAATGATAGCTATACTCACCTGGAAGAATATTTCCATTTATTTTCCATGATACCAAACGTGCTTCCAGAATTAAATCCTAACCAACCCCACCTGAAAAATGATCTCGAGCTTAAAATTCAAATAATTTCAATATGAACTAGCATATTAATTAAACACGACTTAACCATAGCATGAACAGCCCTAAGAGTGCATTAGTAGGATTTCCAAGAGGAAGAGGTTCGAATCCTTGATCATATCTTCCTACTCTGGGTCCTAAAATAATGGCAGCAACTAAACCCGAACACCCTCCTACTAAATGTACTATTCCCGATCCTCCAATATCCACGGCACCCAGAACAGCCAGAAAACCATCCTCTCTCCACATCCAACCCGCGGGTATACAGTAGATAAAGATATTTAAAAAAGAAACTAGACAATATGCGGTAAATTTACATCTTTCAGCCATGGATCCAGACACTAGAGTAGTAGAAGTAGTGCAGTAACCGAGCTATACGTAAAGACGATAATGTCAAAAATTTATACACCTTTATTGAGAGTCTATAACTTGTACAGTACAGTACTTACGTGAAAGACAAACTTTGAATATAAAACGCCCATATCCTGAAGTGAAGCTTGAGTAAAGAAGCGACCTGTAGCAAACCAAATAGTTTTGAGGCCATCCCCGAAACTTAAAGAAAATCCAAAAATCCAATAAGCGAAACCACCAATTAGCAAATTGGTTGCATTTTTTATTAATATATTAACTTCGTTCTTTCGGGATACGATACCAGATTCTAAAAGAGCGTAACCTGAAAATACATAAGATAAGATATTTTTTGAACTTCATATATTATTTATAAAACCCTATCAAAAGTTATATCTAAGTACAGGTGATTACAATAATGCCTATTTATTATGTATTAGTTTCGATTATATGTAACAAATGTCAATACTTATAACCTACAAGTTTGAAAGATGCTATCTTTAATAAAACACATATAAACATTTATTTTTCTAATCGAAGAAATTTAACGCTGTATGCGAAATTAATATAAAAGCTGACCTGGTTTGTAGCATGGATTCTTTACAATTAGCTTAACTCTATGGCTTTGTTATGTAAGTAAGAATTGAGGATTGGTTTGAGCATATGATTATGACTAAAATTAAATATTTGGTGTTTAAAAATTTTGATTTTTGAATAGAATAATTGTTAAAAGATTACCTGATTGCATGGTGAATATGAGAAAAGCGCTGGTCAAGATGAAAACAACATCATTAGCATCGTTTCTCTCATTGTGAGAGTATATAGGAACGAATGTCGTATTACTGTCGTTCATGTTTGTCGTTTGTTCATGAGTTTAGCCTGAAACAAAATATCGAACCAGTTGACTAACATCTGCCTTATCCATCGATATTGTATATGTAAAGTTTGCTTTAGATATTTTTATTACTAGTTTGAGCATTATATGTAAGCATTGTATACTTCCTCTTATAGAAATCGCCCTAATTAATAGATAAAAATTTATTCTGAATATTTATTGAAAAATATACTTTTTAGGTTCTTTCATATGAATTATTGTTTTGCTTGCTTTTTTTTAAAAAAAATACATTAAATTATAAAAAAAGCCTTTGAGAATTAAAGTGAAATCGTAGTGAAATTGCTTTCAATACTTGTTTTTTTATGTAAAATTTGAACGATTTGAAGCAAAAATACTCTGAAAATGATCATGCGAGGAAAAATTACAATCTATTTTCATAAGTTGCTTTTTGATATATCAATCATTATTTATCAAATGCATGATCTAGAATTTTTTTCAGGATTCTAGAGATTAATAAGCTTAAAAAATAGCAATTAAAAATAACTTAGTAGTTATAAAAAATATAAAAATGGTACTTTATGATAACTTCATTTATGATAATGTAAAGCATAATATAAATTAATTTTAAATTTAAAAGAGTTATTCTTAAAACTTAGCATTAAATACAATAATGCAAATAAAAAGACACAGAAGAATTTGCATAAAATTAAGAAAAATTTAAGGGTTTGAATGATAAATTTAACTTTACTTTACCATGGTATACATTTATCCAGGGATTAAGACAAGAATGAAATGATTTATTTGAAGATGATATAAGACAATTTAACAATGCCTAAGCCATACATCACGTTATTGAGGCTACACTAACACTTTTATTGATTGATTAGCCATTAAAGCGTGTCATATGACAGAATGTAAGCAGCTGATAATGATAAAAATCCCGAATTATTCGTACTCTTTCGTCACTCTAATCGATCGACAACATTTAAAAATTATTTATAAAATGGCATTTAATAAAATTTGAAGTTTGTGCGAGTGGCAATGTTTTCAGTTTTAGTTTCTTCGAGACAGAAAATAGCTCAACTAAATTAACCATAAACATAATTTTGTAAAAAAAAATTTAAAATTAAAGTCTCTTTTACTATATTGTAGGGTATGTTTAATGTATATAAAATTATTTTAGTATAACTAACGAAGTATTGATGATTGAATATATATGCTAATCGCGTAACAATTGCCTACAATATAAATAAAACTAACTCGAGATTTAAAATATTTCAGTAATAATATTCCAAAAAAAAAATTTTAATTTATTACAACACTGATATATTTTGTTCTATTCATTTTTATTTGTTTGAGCAAATATTTAATTAACTTTATAAAGTTTGGCTATGCCAAAAGACAAAAAGGTATACAAGTGAATTGCGTACAGTCGACCCCCCATAACACTTGATAATTCCGTTTTATATGAATTCCATGTTGTACGAGTCACTTAGATTTTACAAATACGTGTGCCGGGCTGTGAACGGCTCACGTATTTGTAAAATATAAGTGACTCGTACAATATGGAATTCATATAAAACGGAATTATCAAGTGTTATAGGGGGGTCGACTGTATTTTATTTAAACTATTCAACATTATTATCATTCAACGTGGGTTCGATAACATACGTTTTATATACTGTATTATCGTTCTTATTTAGAATGTTACTCGTTACAGGAATACTTGTGTTTAAATTAATATATTTTCGTATCCATTCTTCTTCTCCAAATGAAATATTTTCAATAAAATATGAAATTGATTCCATAAAATATGAAAAATTCTTTTCAATAAAATATGAAAAATTCTTAACATTTATACAAAGGAAATTTCTGGTGCAGAAAGTTACAATTTACATCGAAATTAAATATATTTATTCCGGTTCATGATTCTCTATTTGCTTTATAACTAATTATTTGCATGAAAGTAATCCTTATTTGAAAAGTGAATAGTTACTGTTTTGATCGATAGTATGAGAAGACCGAAATAAGCAATCCTTGTTCGAATTATGTTTGTAGATAAAATATTCGTTAAATGTATACCTAAACAATTTGAAAATAGATGTTAGATATAGATTTTTTTTTCTAAATTTTTGTGATAAAATTATTTTATATAAAAGATTTGTTTGCCTGTAAAAGTGTATTTCCTTCCAAAAGCTACACAGAGAAGTCAACGATATAAAGCTACATGTGTTTTTATTACATTTACAAATTTTCAAATAAAATTTTTATTAATAATGGGCTTAAATTATTTTCCTTTAGATGATTCAACGAATTTATTGATGATTTACATTAAAGAGTTGAGAAATAAACCAATTTTTAATCAATCTGCTTCCTTTTTAAAAAATTAATTTTATTCGGTCTTGACCGAAAAATGCAATTTTATAAAGACACAATTAAAAGGTAGTGATGAAAGGGCTCTTTTCAAGTATAGCTTATTCCTATTTTATGGTTTAAATAATGCAAAAATGACATCTTTGTTTGAATGATGTATTATTCTAGTCAAAATAATACGTCATTTAAATAATTTTAAATTGAAATCGCATTTTTTTGGAAATGAAATCTTAAGAAACAAATCTCTTATCTGCCATTCGTGAACAAAGCTTAGATACAAAAAACCCGAGAAGTCTCTTTCTGATTTAACAGATTGATCTAAAAGTAGGTAACACATTTTGTAAAAGCCGTAAATTATTACTTTTTTAAGGTGGATTCAAAGTATTTAAATTCATTGTTGACATTAAAATATCTGGAATTTTTCAAAAGCAACATTTCTAATTTATTTATTTCGCTCAAATATTCTCGTATTATGTCAGCTTTGTTGTTTCAGCAATACTAACTGTACTTTGCACTTCTGACTGCATTATCATCTACATAGTTGGTTTGACATTTACTAAGAAAAAGCCTAAGAAATGTATGTTCTGCGATTTTCTTTATTGCTTGTCTGAATAATAAAAGAAATTAATAAGACGATTCATCTTAACATCTTCTGGATTGGTTAGATATCGCAACAATGAAACTAGTTCCTTTTGTCATCCTTCTGCGTTTGATAAGGCATTCTTTGAGATTAACAACTATAAAAATCTAAAAGTATATACAAATTTAAATTAGTTGTAAAAATAATTTAGCATTTTGAAGAAAACGTTTAACTTATACATCCTCTGATGCCAATTTAAATTACAGTTAATCGTAATGGTAAAAGGAGAGGGAGTACAAAATTGTAAATTGAAATCAAAATATATTTATAAATCATTTTAATAAATAATTAANGAATTTATATAAAACGGAATTATCAACAGTGTTATGGGGGATCGACTGTATATTCATCTATCGCGATTCATCAATTTATTTGAATTAACAAATATTATATATTAGAATGAGTCTACATCTCATTTTAAACAAGTATATTATAACAAGTATCATTTTATCGTAAACAAATCACGTCATATGCATTGTCATTTGTGATGTCATAAAAGCGGTTTGCACGTATTATTTTGTGTGACATCATATAAATCATGTGAACTATACACACGCAAAGACACACAATATATTTAATATAAAATCGATGGTAAATTTTCATATTTAAATTTAAAACTAAGATTTAATTGACGTTTACAAAAAATATTTATACTTTAAAAATCTTAACATAATATTTATCGATGTCAACAGAAAATTCTTATACGAAAGAAAATGAATAGCAAAAGAATGAAAGTGTTATCTGTTACAGGAACCAAGATAGTCAAGTGTAAAAAATGCATTTCGTGTTGACATTGTCTTGTAGTGAAGCCGACTACTTGTAAATAATCGATTATTTACAACTAATCGATTACATTACAGAGAGTAAAAATATAAAATATAATTCATTGTGTATTTTATTGTAGAGTCTAGTAAAGGTTTACTGAAATCTTTCGCAGCAATCCTTTGTTTAGCGATATACCTCAATTGTTCATTACATTATTGTACAGAAAAATGTAAATAAATCTATCTATTTAAGTCCTGATTCTGTGTATGTGTGTGTGTAAGAATAACCATCCAATAATTATAAAACGAAACTATTAGCCTTTAAAAAAATTGAAAATATTGCATTAACATACGAGTTACTTAAAATAGACAAATGCCTAATTTAATTACTACTAATTGTATCCTTCTTCGCATAAAGTTTCAGTCAAAAAACAGACAATCTCAATCCAAACTGAAAATTTCAAGTATAAAAACACCCTTTATCATAAAGCTTTTTCAAGTGAAATTCCAGAATAAATAAACAAAAACTTATGAGCATAAAAAATTTTAAATACATTCGAAGAAATCAAAAAAACGGTACAAGAAAAATAAAAATAAATAAAGAGCAAGCTAATTTATTAATTAGCTATAATAATAGTCAAAAAATAATATATCTAATAATTTTTAAAATGTATTTTCTGTTTTAGCCTATGCAGAATCGTTTCTGTGAGTAACAAGGTAAACCTGTTTGCTTGCATTGTTCTATACGATTACTTATGTTATAACTTTACGTTATAAAATTATAATGCAAATTATGTCTCGAATTATCTATATTATCACAGAAATAAGAAATTTAATTTTTTAAATGGCAATGGAGCATTTTGCAACAATTAATGCTATTTGTATACTAAACTTATTTCACTCAGAGTGAGCATTAACTGGGAATTAAGGAAGAATGTATTCGGAATCCTTCTCAAAAGTATAGTTTGATTTGAAGACTTCTATTAGACCATGCATTATCATTTCGTATATAACGTTGAAGTTTCGATATCATTCTCATATTAACTGTGAAGTAATTATTTAGGAATACTGTACTTATTGATTTACAACCGATATATATATTCAATTATCTGTAAAATATTATGAGAGTTTTCTCTTAAGGAACATGTAAAGAACTTATCGGAACGAACAATCATTTACGTCTTTATAATCTTCTCAATTCTTTAGTCTTTAAAGTACGAAGCCCTTACGGTCCTATAAATATTGGCGAAATAATCATTTTAATTTCTTGACTTTAAGCTAATGTAAAAAGAAAAATTAAAACGATATGTTACTTATAAAATTCTATAAACAGCGTTTTTTGTATGCTACATATTTAAATATAGGTTTTATTCATTTTTTAGTTTATTTTGGTTCATTTAAAATACGAAATGTGGTTTCATATTTTAAATAAACCAAATGCAATTATGAAATATAGAAATATTTAAAAATTTCACATAACATGGAGACAAATAAAGATTTATTATGATTAAAATAATATGAACATTATGAAATATGCTTAAAAATAAAAAAAACTTATTTTTATAATGTTTAAAAGTACATTTTTTTCGTATAAAATTAATAATTTTAAACTTGAAATTGTTGCGTAGAAACAAAATTCGAAGTTTTCATTCCGCCGAATCCTCGACGAATCTAGAAATAAATAATTTATTTTCAGTTTTCGTTAAATTAAAAGTAGCATTTTTAAATGTTACAGATTATATTAATTAATATATTATTTTTAATAAGATTTTTTTTGTATACTCAATGCTATACAGTCGACCCCCCATAACACTGTTGATAATTCCGTTTTATATGAATTCCATGTTGTACGAGTCACTTAAATTTTACAAATACGTGTGCCGGGCTGTGAATGGCTCACGTATTTGTAAAATTTAAGTGACTCGTACAACATGGAATTCATATAAAACGGAATTATCAACAGTGTTATGGGGGGTCGACTGTATAGCATTGAGTATACAAAAAAAATCTTATTAAAAATAATATATTAATTAATATAATCTGTAACATTTAAAAATGCTACTTTTAATTTAACGAAAACTGAAAATAAATTATTTATTTCTAGATTCGTCGAGGATTCGGCGGAATGAAAACTTCGAATTTTGTTTCTACGCAACAATTTCAAGTTTAAAATTATTAATTTTATACGAAAAAAATGTACTTTTAAACATTATAAAAATAATTTTTTTTTATTTTTAAGCATATTTCATAATGTTCATATTATTTTAATCATAATAAATCTTTATTTGTCTCCATGTTATGTGAAATTTTTAAATATTTCTATATTTCATAATTGCATTTGGTTTATTTAAAATATGAAACCACATTTCGTATTTTAAATGAACCAAAATAAACTAAAAAATGAATAAAACCTATATTTAAATATGTAGCATACAAAAAACGCTGTTTATAGAATTTTATAAGTAACATATCGTTTTAATTTTTCTTTTTACATTAGCTTAAAGTCAAGAAATTAAAATGATTATTTCGCCAATATTTATAGGACCGTAAGGGCTTCGTACTTTAAAGACTAAAGAATTGAGAAGATTATAAAGACGTAAATGATTGTTCGTTCCGATAAGTTCTTTACATGTTCCTTAAGAGAAAACTCTCATAATATTTTACAGATAATTGAATATATATATCGGTTGTAAATCAATAAGTACAGTATTCCTAAATAATTACTTCACAGTTAATATGAGAATGATATCGAAACTTCAGCGTTATATACGAAATGATAATGCATGGTCTAATAGAAGTCTTCAAATCAAACTATACTTTTGAGAAGGATTCCGAATACATTCTTCCTTAATTCCCAGTTAATGCTCACTCTGAGTGAAATAAGTTTAGTATACAAATAGCATTAATTGTTGCAAAATGCTCCATTGCCATTTAAAAAATTAAATTTCTTATTTCTGTGATAATATNTATGAATTCCATGTTGTACGAGTCACTTAAATTTTACAAATACGTGTGCCGGGCTGTGAATGGCTCACGTATTTGTAAAATTTAAGTGACTCGTACAACATGGAATTTATATAAAACGGAATTATCAACAGTGTTATGGGGGATCGACTGTATATTCATCTATCGCGATTCATCAATTTATTTGAATTAACAAATATTATATATTAGAATGAGTCTACATCTCATTTTAAACAAGTATATTATAACAAGTATCATTTTATCGTAAACAAATCACGTCATATGCATTGTCATTTGTGATGTCATAAAAGCGGTTTGCACGTATTATTTTGTGTGACATCATATAAATCATGTGAACTATACACACGCAAAGACACACAATATATTTAATATAAAATCGATGGTAAATTTTCATATTTAAATTTAAAACTAAGATTTAATTGACGTTTACAAAAAATATTTATACTTTAAAAATCTTAACATAATATTTATCGATGTCAACAGAAAATTCTTATACGAAAGAAAATGAATAGCAAAAGAATGAAAGTGTTATCTGTTACAGGAACCAAGATAGTCAAGTGTAAAAAATGCATTTCGTGTTGACATTGTCTTGTAGTGAAGCCGACTACTTGTAAATAATCGATTATTTACAACTAATCGATTACATTACAGAGAGTAAAAATATAAAATATAATTCATTGTGTATTTTATTGTAGAGTCTAGTAAAGGTTTACTGAAATCTTTCGCAGCAATCCTTTGTTTAGCGATATACCTCAATTGTTCATTACATTATTGTACAGAAAAATGTAAATAAATCTATCTATTTAAGTCCTGATTCTGTGTATGTGTGTGTGTAAGAATAACCATCCAATAATTATAAAACGAAACTATTAGCCTTTAAAAAAATTGAAAATATTGCATTAACATACGAGTTACTTAAAATAGACAAATGCCTAATTTAATTACTACTAATTGTATCCTTCTTCGCATAAAGTTTCAGTCAAAAAACAGACAATCTCAATCCAAACTGAAAATTTCAAGTATAAAAACACCCTTTATCATAAAGCTTTTTCAAGTGAAATTCCAGAATAAATAAACAAAAACTTATGAGCATAAAAAATTTTAAATACATTCGAAGAAATCAAAAAAACGGTACAAGAAAAATAAAAATAAATAAAGAGCAAGCTAATTTATTAATTAGCTATAATAATAGTCAAAAAATAATATATCTAATAATTTTTAAAATGTATTTTCTGTTTTAGCCTATGCAGAATCGTTTCTGTGAGTAACAAGGTAAACCTGTTTGCTTGCATTGTTTTATGATCTTAACAGTCCCAATCAAGAGTGTAATTTGATCTATAACTACAGTATTTGCGATAATTTGTTAGCTCGTTTGTTTGTAAGAATATCTCCTGTATGCTTTAAACGTGTTAACAATATACGAGTAGTAATTCCTCTATTATTAACTGTTTTATAACATTTCATAAAAGAAATATTAAGAACTCCTGAGAATTCCAAGATAACATATTGAAACTTTTGACAAGAAACAGATGTGAAGGAAATCAGAAATTCTCTCAGATTCGACTACCACTCATCTATATATATAAATGAGGATGTTTGTTTGTTTGTTCGCTATGCACACTTAGGCTGTTCGACCAATTGCTACGAAACTCGGCAGTTATGTCCAAATACTTTTAACTCCAATAATGTCATACATTTACTTAATTCGTCAGGTAACCAAACCCAAGAAGAGTCTGCGGATATAAACCACGTTTGTGGGTGCCGATGAAACACCTTTACAAATTTTTCAGTTTATTACAAAAAATTGCTGCTTACAACTAATCTTCTTTTGTCTTCTTCAGTGTTCGTTCCACAAATATATTTCGGAATCTGGAGCAATAGTTCATAACTGCTTTACGAGTTCGTACGATGCCGGGCTGGGGGCGGAGTCATTGACGAGGTAGATGAAAGGGGTCACTTAGTTCTTAAAGCATTGACAATACAGGGTTCGGAAAGAAGAACGGTTTTTGAGATGAAAGGTTGGAGAAGAGTGGTTTTAGAATAACAGTCGGAGATGCACGCTATGATCTTGAGAAGCGGGTTTATATGAACTTTATCCGCTGACCGAACAATTTAATTGGTCCCGAATTCTTCTTTCTTCCCAATTGGTCCTTGTTTTCCTCCCAGTAGAACGAGACCCGATCGGGGCGAAAGAAAGGTCAAATCTCAATGTTAACCAGACACCGCATCTCGATCTCAGACCACGGATGTTTATACGAACCTTGGAATTTTTGCTCGTATTTCTAAACGTTTTGTTTTATCTCTATGAAAAAATTCTATAAGACATATCGCGAAAATTATTTATTGATCGAAATATTTCATAGTACTTCGAGTTTGCCGCAATTTCGTCATATTTACGAGCATCCAAGCCAAAGTTCGTCTTTCAGGCTCGACAAGTAAATTCAGTTCGGCCGACACTTACATCTATTTTTTTCCTTCTTCTTCTACGCATTGTGTTTATCTTACGAAATTCTTTTCCGGAAGTGAAAAGTTTTTAAATAAAATTTAGCGAGAGATTCCGATCTCGTCCGGAATCTCACAAAACCACCGAACACAGGTAGTCGGTCGTGGGTTCGCAAATGGCCGACGAAATGGTCACGTGGTGTTCTCTGCGTTTTCTTCGCGTTAGTAACACTTAAATTAGGGCCAGCTTTACATAAAAGTCTTTCCGAAATGCATACTCCTTGGCAGATACCTCACATGTCTCGTTGCCGTAATTCTAATAATTTTTCTATAAACGCGATATTTACGAGGACAAGCTCAAATACCAGGAAACCTGGACACGAAGCTTCCTCCCCTGATTTCATCTCCCCTTACTAATTCATAAACCCATTGCACTAAACTTCCTTCACTGATACTGCTTAAAGATGTTATAACATTCAGTCAAATTAATGTACGGTACTGTACATTCAAAGGCACAAAGTAGAGCTCGAAGTATTTTTCTGTGCCCATGTTTAGTTTTCCTATTTATTATCATGGCGATATTGCTTCATTCAAAATTTTCTGTAGTTGTAGTCTGTGTGATGTGCACTTTATTCACATGTTGAGTCTTACTGTCAAATTTGCCTCCAGTATGCTTATGCCATAACTTTCAAAAGTTTCCTTAGATGTTTTTGCTGAGATTTACATTTTCAACCTGATTTCACCAATTTTTACGGGATCACATAAAAACAATTATTCTCGCATTTTTACAAGATTTTTTATTTATTTAAACAAGTCTTATATCAAGTCTTTCGGACGTTAAGTTTAGCAACTTCGATCGCACGCGGGGTCGTCACGAGCTATCCAACACGGATCACTTCTCAAATATTAATAGTAGACTAGTATTAACTAGTAGTCGTTGACCATCCTCTCTCCCAGCAAAAGGACAACTACTACTTTTGGTCGAATTAACTTTAACCTCCACTTACAACAGTCCCTTCTTCCTATCGGACCCACTGGTATAGTGGCATTCGAATAGGAAAATTACATGATACGAGGTTTCCGTCGAACAATTTAAAGTATTATATAGATCACTTGGTATGATAAATCTTTACGTAAGATAATCTTTGTAATTATATAAATCAAACAATATAATATAATAGAAGTGTTAGAAGTACAAAATAATCTAATAATCTTAATGTTAGTACTTATTTTTTTTCCCGGGCAACGCCGGGCCTACCTGCTAATATTCTTATAAAAAAGTAATATTTACATAAAATTATTAATAATCTAGTTAGCATGAAAATAACAAGTTCAACTATACTTTATTAATTAAAATTGTAGTAAATATGACTTACATATACGAAAATATAGCAGCACGATTCTATAATAAAATAGAAGAAAGTAGAGATAGCCATATTGCAATAATGGTCCGTATCAAACAAATAATGACGTAAAGGTCTGTCAAAGCATGCGTAAAAGAAAATTATATAGCTTATTTTTACTTATAATATAACCTTTTGGATGTTTGTGTATTTATTCTCTATCCAAAATAATTTATTTATTTTGTCACGTTACAGTAACGAAATTGAATTTTTCATAGACAACATCGACGTCATTTAAAGTAATTATTAAACAACTAAAATGAACAATTTAACAACATTCTGTGAGAGATTAAGAAAAATCTCTCACAGAATCATGAGACACCAAGAATATTCAATGTCCTTGAATTAATCCATTGTTCTTATTTCCTGTAACTCGGTTCATAAATAAAATAACTACAGGCACATAGCATTTATTACATGACAAATGTATACAAAAAATTGCAAGTGTATTAGTAAAATTATTTATAGGGGTATATACAGCATATAATTATATATGTTACAGACTAAGTGATTAATACGAGCATTATGAATAATGACAAACAAAATCGGTAGTATCGAACTTTAAATTTATGCGATCAGCAATCTTGTGAGACATTTTAATTTTACCTCTTAAAATAGTGTTTTCTTCTTTAAAAAAATTAATGATGATGGAGCAATTATTAAGTGATATGAATAACTGATTCAACAACCGATTAAATGAGTTAATAGCAACAGAAAGTCAGAACAGTCAAATTTTAGGTGGTGAGAGACGAGATCTGACATATCCGGACGGACCACGCCCGTAAAAATTTCTGGGGATTTATCGATCCGTCTGAGTTCGAACCCGGGTCCCTTAGAGCGATAGACTGCCACTCGGCCTTTATATTTGTATACCAAGACTACTTAACTAAATTCGTTCAACTACGACCGTTAAACACCAAAAGGGCTGAAGATGTAGCCTATGTTCTTTTACACATTTTTACAATTTTCGGTGTTCCGAGTATTCTACAAAGCAATAACTGGAGAATTCGCCAATAATGTCATCAAAGAACTGTGTAATATGTGGCTTGAGTTAAAAATTGTACATGAAAAGCACAGGCACTCACAAAGTCAGGGTTTAGTAGAAAGATGTAATCAAGACATATAAAATATGCTTAGTTCTCAGTTGGAGACTAACAACACTAACAAATAGTGGAAGGATTACGTTTTGTACAACGATGAAAAATCGAGTGAATCGTACTCGTACTGGTATAAACTTCAGTCCCTATGAGGCTATGATTGGAGCAAAGTTAAAATATGAATTTCATCATCTGATAGACGATTTTCGTAAGCAGGAAGCTAAATTCAAAGGATATTATCGTTTGAATGTGTTCCAGTTTGACGGTATTTTTCAGTAGAGGTATTCCATAGAAATTGATATCTCCAAATTCCTATATTTAAAGCTTCGACATATTTATGGAAGTAGAAAATTCACGTGGCAATGGAACTGGTATAAAAACACAAGGGAATATTTGTTTCAAGCATGAGAGTGGTCACTGTATTACATATATTACAAATTAATCCTTTTGTTTTGTTTATCTAAAACAAAAAATGCTATTACAATGAATCTCCTTCACTTAAAATTGTTGCTGAAATATAATATATAAGCGAGAATATAACATATATTTTTTGATTAAATATTAATTTGAGAAATTTAAAGATATAGTGTGAAGACATCGAACATTTTCAGCACTCAGCCGGTATTTGTAAATGTATCTTTGCATTCTGTTAAAGCACGTTCCTTTCATTAATTAGAAACAGAATGTCTTATATACCTAATCGATTATATATTTGTGATATAAATATGATGGCTAAAAAATAATTTAAAAATCTTATATAACTTTTGTTTCTTTAATTTTTTAACACGCAAATTAAAAAATCACAAAAGGTACCAATAATTACGATATAAAAACTGTTGTGGTTGATGGAAAATAAAGAGCAAAAGAATATGGCGGTTCTTTAATATATATCGATTTCAATCAAGCGTAAAAAATTCTTCTGAGAAATCAAGAAACATCATTATGGCATTAAAACTTGTCAATTAAAATTGTTAAGTGCATTTTCTGCAGTGTACATTGGCGCAGTATTTTTACTGTCTATTTCTTAATAAGAATTAGGATTGCTATACGTCCTACAATTACGATAGATGTCTTATTTCCTATGTGAAAGCGTAATTGTCCTACTTTATGTTCAAAAATTAAATCATTTTAAATATATTAAAAAGAGACATAAACAACATTCAGTTAATTTCTGTATACCGTGTTTCCCCGAAAATAAGACATCCGCAGAAAATAAGACCTAGCACAGATTTTGCTCAATTGCGAAATATAAGACCTCCCCCTGAAAGTAAGACCTAGCGAAGTTTTTTTTAGTCGTAACGGTCATCGACAGATGGTTGAAAGTGGCCGTTGGCTTTTTGAAAGTACAGCCACTGATTGGTCAGCAGACAATTACGCCACACGGCATGATTTGCATAAGGCTATGGCTTGGGAATCACAGATTTGCATAACGTTACGGCTGATGATGGCTAATTGGTCGGCCGGGAATCACGCCACATGACATTTGCATAGTGCTACGGTCCAGTAAGCACTAATTGGTCAGCGAGTCCGATGTTGACGCTATAAAAAGGCGACAGTTCGACACACCGGATATACGTCATTCTCGTCTAAGTTTGACTTGGAATTTTTTTGTTCAATAATAATTGTGAATTCTTCTTCCTGGAAAAAATAAGACATTCTCTGAAAATAAGACCTAGCGCATTTTTCAGAGCAAAAATTAATATAAGACACTGTCTTATTTTCGGGGAAACACGGTAGAACGATCTCTCTCATTTGTTTCGATAGCACATAACGATGTGTCCCGCTGGCAATAATTGATCTCCTATAAAATCTTGTCAGGCACCTAATGTAGTACTGTAATTTTTAAGTTTGTTAGTCTTTCATTTACTAAAACTACAATAGAGAATTGAATTACACATTTATTTCCTAGCTCAATGATGCGCAAACTATTTTCATTTCCGATCCCCCCATTTTGTGTAAAATTTGCCGTGACTCCTGGATAGACAATCGACATTTTTTTAATCGTCAACGTAGTTAAATTCTTTCTGGTATTTGCACTTATGTTTTTGCTTTGTTAGAGGTCTGAATAAAACACATAATTTCATGAAACATTAGTTTTTATTGATGTATAAATATTTATTTAATAAAAAATATTTTACATCATAAGAATTCAATGTGAGGTATGCTATTTTAATTTTATAAATAATATAATTTCATTTCACTATTTTACTGGTACATAATACTTGTTGAAGAAAAGCCTTATATTTTTTTATTGTCAAATAAATTTCTTTCAATTTCTGGTGGTCGCGACCCACGGTTTGCGCACCACTATCCTAAATAACCTACATTTGAATGCCGTGATAATTGGGTACAAATGGATATAATAATTTCTACTTTTTACCTGTTCTGGCAATGAAAACTGTCGTAAATGGTTTAGCAATTTTGATTTGTGGTTTCTTATTAAAGACTCGGTTTGCTATTTAGGCACCTACCTACTTGCCTGTTTACTGAAGATTAAGTATATTTACTTAATAGCGAGGTTGCGGCCGAAGTTTTCATCTGTAAAACGTGAACGTCGAACGTCAAGCGCCGCTTACAAGATTGCGGCGCTCGACGTTCACGTTTTACAGTTGAAAACTTCGGCCGCAACCTCTCTAATCTTAACTAAATCTCAAATCTCCAAAAATATAAAGGTTCTATTTAACTGTAAAATAACTAGCATGATGAATTCTAAAAAATTCATATAAAACTGATACTATGTAATAAAATTTGTTAATTACTGTTAATTAGATATGGAACATACTTGTTTTACAAAGAAATACAAATATTATGCTCAAATTCAAATTTCATTTCAGGTCTCCAAAATGTGGAGCGGAGACTAATAATTTTTAATAGCGAAATGCGGAAAATATATTAAATCGCGCAAGACTTTTTGAATCTGGCATTCTCTCTAAAATACAACTAGCGTGGAATCTAAACAAGAGATTCACAGGATTCAAAATACAGTAATTACATATTTAAGTCAGCTTAGCAAGCACTCTGGGAAACAGGGATCGAATTCGGATGAGCAACTCCACGGGAATTTTTCATGGGCGATCTGTCCAGGATATGTCGAACTCCGTCTCTTCCGTTGTAGACCTGGCCGAACCCACAATAGGCATGAAAAAACTCTTAATTCCCATAGGGCGAATAAAAACAAAAATAATTTGTTTTTCTGTAATAAGATTTACCTTTATTTTTACTTTTTTAATTTAACGATTTCAATTAATGTCGGTCCAAAGAAGAAAATAACCCTTGATTAATAATGAAGTAGATTAAATTACAATTAAGGTTTTGTAATAGTGGTTCTTCAGCTATGAATATGGCATATGTTTTACACAATAAGACAAATCTCTCACATTTAATTTTATTTAATACTGAAGTAAATCAAACATTATTTAACACAAATAGACATGGTATTTTCAATTTCTTCTTGTAATTCTATTTTTTGAGGATTTTTCTGCTAGCGGACCAAAGTTTAATGTAATTTTATTTTTTATGCAATTGTTTCACTACAAAATTCAAGTTTATTATGTTTTAGTCGTTTAATTTAATTATTTTTTCTCAATATCCGCCGTTTTGTGGCGAAATTTTTTAGCAATATGACAACGGTTGAAATAGAGTAAATGTCCGAATAATACAAGTCGCTTCGGCTAGTTATAGTCATTTAAAATGACTCGGGACAACAGCATAACAGTCTGTAAACTCGAGAAACACTGCCAATGAATGGTTCTGACAGGATCTACCTACCTCTATTAGTTACATAAACATGTCAACTCTAAGAAACAAACTTAAAAGTAAACAGTAAATGTTTTTGACCTCAACCACAAAATCAAATTTAAAATATATAATTTAATTAGGTTTCTGTTACTGGTTTTTTGTAACTTTCTTTCTTCAGTAACATATCACACAAGGATCTGTTGCATTTCCTTTAATAAAAACTATTGATACATAAACAACTGTTCCTTGTGTGGTATGTTATTGAAGAAAGAAAGCCACTAGCTTTTAATTCTTTAAAATATATAGTATATTAAGGAAAACTAATTAATTTATTGTAATTTAGATTATCCTAAAAAAAGTTTGTCTTCAATTTTAATCATGTTTCATATGTTAACTGTTACATTGTTAACTTATTAACTTCATTTGCAAAATTTTGTTTTGTTGGGTTTTTATGTTATTTTTAATCTTAACTATTACATGTGAAAAAATAATAATTCTATTAACATATTAAAAAAAAAAATTTTTTTTAACTTGCACATTTTTATTGCCAAATTTGCCAAAGATAAAAAGATGTGCTGGTTTAACAGTTTGATCAGATTGACAGTGAAGCATGAAAAAATAATAAAAAATACAATGTTTCTTTTTTAATAATAATTAATAAATTACAAATAATTAATAAATACAAATTTCCATATCATCTGATTCTATTAATTTACAAGAATGAATTCATGCATTCATCTTGTATAAAGTAGTTGAAATAATTGTAATAATGAAAAAATCTCAAGATTTATTTATACTGGTAGTTGTCATAGAGATAAACAATCTCTGTGGAAACCATAAATAAAATATTTTCTGGTACTAGCTAGAATTGACAATATTTAAAATTAAGCATTTATAAGAACGAATTTTCAAAATTGCATCAAAGTTCCATTAAAGCATAAATATAATTAAAGGAATTTTTGCAAATGTTTTTTCCTGAATAGAACATTAGTGTCATATTCAAGATTTTAAATGTTTAAAACAGCAAATATTAACAGAAAAACTAAATTCAATTTTGAAAAGATAATTTAATATTTAGCTTCATACTAATTCAAAATAAATATATTTTTAAAAATTTAATGATTTCAAGAGCCAATTTTAAAGTTGCTTTTGAAATAAAATAAAAATTACTTTATTACTTTGAATTTAAGATAATCATCTATAATAAAAGTACTTTTAGGAAAATATAAAAACGAATAAGTAAAGGTAAATGTAATTTAAAAGAATTTATAAAAATATAAAAGTATTATTTAACACGCTTAAAATGAACCATAGCAGAAAGTACTATAGAATTTTCATTAAACACAGACTGTAATATAAATTTCACTGTTTCATATAATCAAACTTTTCAAATATTGAAAATTATTTCACTAATAAAATCATTACAGTAAATAATTTTGAACAGTTGATATTCTTTTAAAAACCATCTATCTAAATCAGTGATTCCCAAAGTGGGTGCTATTGCCCCAGTGGGTGGTGAATAAATTTAGGGGGCAAAAAGAAGCAATTGGGCAGCAGGGGGCACTGGAAGCCCTTCCTGAACAATGACTATAGGCAAAAGTTGGGGTCACTGAAAACCTTTCCCTTTCCTCTGTTAAAACAAGTGAAAAGAAACATTGTATTTAATGGTTTCTGGATGTTGAGAACAACATACAATAAGGACACAAAGTGTGACGTTCATAGAAAAGTTTTTCTAAGAATATTTCCAAGACTTCCTCACACAAGAGAAAATGAACTAAGAGACATTGGATATAATTTTATGGAACCAAGGTGGTGGCTCGACAAAATTTGGGAATCACTGATATAAATGCTGAAATTTTTAAGGCTATATTTAGGCAAACTTAGTCAATGAAATGAAGGTTAAATATGTTTTATTAAAGAAATTTGATTAAAATACTATTGTTTAATATATTAAAATAATCATATTATTATGAATATTCAAAGTAATGCTAATTTCCACATATCCTTAGGTAATAAAAGATTAAAAAATAAAAATATTAATTAAATGAAAATTTTTTATTAATAGATTTTAAATTTATATCATTAAATGATGTTTTTTACTACAACAATAAAATTATTAAAAAAGTTTTTTCTTAAAATTACTACAATTTATATAAGTAAATAATTAATACAATTACAAACTGTTTGAAATAAAATTTACTGCTGAGCACTTCTTGCAATTTGCTCCTTTAAAATCATAATACTTTGTCGCTGTTCAGGAGGTAACATGGCAATTTGTTGATCAGACAATTGTAAAACTTGCATGATTAGAGCTGCTTTCTCCTGGTCTGGAGTTGAAAGTGATGTCTGTGCTGGTGCAGCAATGCGTGATCCAATAGGCTGTGTTGGTTGCACTGATGGTGATGAAACTGTTGTACCTGGCATAACTCCTCTGATGGGTGGCGAGGGTCTGTTTGGCATTCCCAATCCAGGAATTCCGGGTGTCAGAGGATGCGATGGTCTGGGCACTTCGAATCTAACTTGAGTTGGAGAAGCACCTCTGATTGCTGTTTCAAATGCACTTCTTTGATCAAATGCATTACCTCTGTTTCCTAATCTCGGATCAAAAGGAGTGGCATTTCCACCCATTCGATCCATGGGTGCGTTTCGAAATCGTGGATCAAAAGGAACACGACTGTCAGCCATATTCTGGGCAGGAGACAAATTTCGCAGATCTTGATCCACCAGTACCTGCCTCATGTCACGGTCTCCCAATGGTAGTTGACGCATATCACGATCTCCCAAAGTCTGCCTCATATCTCTGTCAGCTATGCCTCTAGAAATCATACGTGGATCGAAAATATCCGAAGGTTTGGTTTCGGGAATCTGAGGCACAGCTGGCTGCCTAGGAACTTCATTAACAATTCCAACAGGAGGCCTATCTCCAAGCAAAGATGTACGCAAAGCAGTAACAGGTCTACTAATCGGAACATTCAAATCGGGTGGCGTGTCCATTCCCAGACCGGGTATTGTTGTGGTAAATGGTTGTGAATTAACATTTGTAACTGTTGCAGACTGCTGAGGATTAAAGGAATTTGTTTGATTAGGTATCATGGTCTGAACACCAGACACCTCTGTTTTTGACACAGACTGCTGGACTTCACCATTCGGTGTAGTTAAAAGAGAAGGATTAATATTCTGCCTGTGCAAAACACTTAAAGCAACCTGTGGATCAATTATTCTCATAATAACTTGAGCCTGCAACAATGCATAAGCCAGTTGCGGATTCTGCAACAGCATATTACGAGCTTCGTTCGGATTGTTCTGAATACACATTTTCATCTGTTTCATCAATTCGTATAACTGTTCGGGTGGCAAACTAGACACTGCTTTAGATATAGCATCCGGTGCATCGTTTGGCTCTACTTCCGGACCGTAAGGACTTTCTGCAGGTGGTCCACCCAAGGAAGCCTGAAGATTTTTTAATTCTTCTTTACTTTTCTCGCTCGCAGCATTATCGACTCGCAGTGCTCTTCCATTAAGTTCGTAACCATTCAGATTTCTCATGGCACTCAAAGCCGTATCCTGATCTTTATATTCGCAGAAGCCATAACCTTTGGGCTTACCAGTTTCTCTATCGTAAACCAATCTGAAACTGACAACGGGTCCAACTTCGCAGAAAATGTCTTTCAATTGTTCTTCTGTAGCTTCGTAAGGTATATTACCCACGAAAACAGATCGCATAGAACGTTCTGCAGCCGATATAGCTCCTTGTATTGCTGCCATTATTTAAATTGTAATAAAATTAGACAAATCGCAGATAAACAAAAGAAATCTATAATTCTGAATACAGCGCCACCTCGCGTGTAACTTTTCTTCCGTGTTAAGAATACTTCATTTTATTATTATTTTTTTATTTTGGTTTAAAATTGATACTTTAAATATATATTTTGAAATGCATAATAATTAATTAGATTAATTAATTAATAAATTATAATAAAATATACAGATTTTTACAAAAACTTTTTTGATGAATTTTGAAAAGTTTCGAATACAAACTAACAATTATTACTGACATTTCGATTCAAACGCCGATTTTTATCCTTCATTCGTTCTTTCCAAACCAATTGCTAGTCAAATCGCTTCTAATTAATAAAAATGAAGCCGGTAGTATAACTTATCGATACCGAGGAATAAAAGCTCTCGCAATTATATTTTTGTTTTATTTGTTTGTGTAAATTCATACGCTTGAATAGAAGTGTTACTTTTAATTGGCTTCACAGTATCGCTATTCTGACCGACTGTATTTAATTAATAATCAACGAACCTCAAAAGTAATTCAGGTTATCAGTTATCATAAATTTAATTTTTCAATTAACCAATGATAATTAAACTTTAAAAATTAAGTAATGACAGTAAGTTGTCATGAAAGCAGGGCTGTGGAGTCGGTGTCGGAGTCGGAGTCGTGGAGTTTTGGTGTTTTAGCCGGAGTCGGAGTCGGAGTCGTCAAAAAATCCGCCGACTCCGACTCCTTTTTACTTACCAACTTGTTATGTATATAAAACGGAAAAGTATTGGAATCGTATCAAATTTGACCCTCCAAGTTTTTTTTTTTTTTTATAAATCTACACTTTTGGAGACCTTCCGAACCTCTCAAAAAAGTCAATAAAAGGGGGAAAATTGCGTGTGTGTGTGTTGGCGTCTAATTTGTTTAATTTCTTTATTTTCTGTTCTGAGATATTAAACAATATCTCAAAATAAGTAAAGTTTAAGAAACGAAATGTGGCACTGTAACTTGCATATAAAGGGGCATTAATACTATTAAATTTTGGTTCTTAATTAAAGGTCGACAGGGTGAAGACATAAAAGTGGTCATGTGTCATATCTCTTAATGAATATTTTACTCGTTATTAGCGTTCAAAATTTAAAAAAATAAAATAAAACTCGTCTTTACTCTCAAAATAAGTTTTTTTTTTTGTCATTTTATAATAGTACAGTAAAACCGTTAAGATGTTCTTGTCTAAGATGTGAGAATGTGTATGGGGACACGATTTAATTCAACCACCTTGACGCTTAATAACTAACTCCTGTGTTAAACCATCTGACTCCGATTCTGACCACTTTGACCACAGAAATTATTAGGCTTCAAACAGGGTGAACAAAATCATGCCCCCACACATCTAGAAAAAACTTCGAATCTTTTGCTTAATTAACTCGAAATTTCAAGGTGTTCTGAGTCCAAAAATGTAAAAATTTGGGAGGGATCATTTTTTTTACCGAGCGCTACACTTTATTATATATCCTCTGTTAAAACAACCGGAAAAGTAAAAATTATCGAATACATATTTATATATTACTTAGAGGAGTCTTTTAGCTTTGAAATAAAAAGTTTCTACGTTCTATCTTTATTAGAACTCTATTTATTGAATCTTTTATTCCGAGGTCACGTGATGACATCAGAATTTTCGGGTCTCTTTCGGTAACAAGTCCGCCCCTGGTCGGAGTCGGAGGCGGAGTCAGTAGATTTTTACGCGACTCCACAGCCCTGCATGAAAGTAGCAACTGATATACTTTTTTCATATTCAGTCACAAATATATTTTTTGGTATATAAAATTAATATTTTAAAATTAAAGTTTTATTAGGATTTTATCTCATTTAATAATATTTGTTGTGAATAAGAACAATAATATAATTAAAAATTTTATATTTAACATGTCTTGTTTATTACAAAAAAGATTTTTGGCGAAGTTGATCATTCTAGCTGCCGACAGATGTCGCTGCATAACGCGGACATTTTCAAATTTACTTGAACATTCGTCGTATGTAAAGAAGTTATTTTTCGAGTAAACAAATAATTTCCTCGTGTTATAAGTAAAATATAATTTATTATTAATTAAAAAATGTTTAGATATTGAAGAAGTAAGTAAATTATCTTTTAATTTTGAATTCTATGTGATAGATTTTGAATTTAGCCTTGTAGTTTACAGTGTATTACGGTCAAACTCTACTCTCAAGGCCGCACAGTGGGGATCCTAACCTAACCTATTCTAATAAATTACCAATAATTTGGTAATTTATTAGAATTACCAAATTATTGCTAATTTATTAGAATAGGTTAGGTTAGAACGTGGGTCCTCACTGCAGCCACGACGTGCACGTAGGTAAAGTTTAACCTGTATTACATTAGGTTGGTAGCAAGTTCAATCAGAACAGTAAATAAGACGAAAATTGGAAGTTTGTGTGTTTATATATGTATAGTAACATATATATTACTGACAATAGGGAGATAAGAATTGCATATCAATAGTGATGTATAATTGATTTCAAAATTCTCTGATCCAACTTATGGATCAAGGAATTTGAAATCAATTAAGATGACACATTTGGTGGGAGAAAGACAGTTTTGTATATTACCTGATTTTAGAGACAAGTCAGAGATGACCAGGAGTGTTATCAATTAGGAGGATGACTTTTATTGGATGTTTCTTTTTCTTCAGTTCTTCCTTTATATATTTATGATATATGATACAAATGATATTTCCATGATACAAATTTATCATGGAACCACAGAGAGAAAATTTCTGAGTCCATACGCGCTTTCTTTTGAACATGATAATCTGGTAGTGTACTCGTCTTGTCATGCTGAAAACATCGTGGCTGTTGGGCTTTTCTAATAACCAGGAGAGAAAGTTTATGACTCGCATCAGTGTTACAACACACCATTAGTATGATGTGTTGTTTTTGTTATTTATATCCACAAACTTCCTTTGTGCTTGGCAGCAAGGGTTTTTGAAGGGAGCATTTTGAAAATGAGATCAGTTTTATCATCATTATATACATTAAATAACTACTCACCACACCACACTAACTTAAAAAATTACGCACACGGAACCAATTTACGGTGTGATAACATCGAAAAATATTGAAAAAACTAACATTTTCGAACCCCTTCTGGGCTCTGCATCAGATTCTAACTGTTTTTAGTTAAATTTCCATCTAAAAACTGTTAGAACCTGTTGCAGAGCCCAGAAAGGGTTCAAAAACGTTCGTTTTTTTATATTTTTCGATGTTATCACACCATAAATTGGTTCCATGTGCGTAATTTTTTTTTATCATTATATACTGCAGCAGGAGTTAGTTCTTCCTTTATCATGTTCTCTAGCTTCTTTTTAAACTTTTCCACATCTTTTTCATTTACTGATCCACTTTCCCCAGTGACTGATAGCTGCTGCACACTGTTTTTTAGAGATGCCAAGAATATTCGGCTACTATTCGGTATTCCGCCTATTCGGCTACTTTTTTTAATATTCGGTATTCGGCCGAATACCAAATACCAAATCATGAAAAAAAACCGCACATATTACTCAAAAACGTATTTATTTTAATCATAAATTATGACATTTAATACTTAAAATCTATCAGTGGTAAGTTGTAATGAATGAAAACAATTTTTTCAGCATTTGTAGATAGCAAACGATTGCACTTTTCCTCATAAACTATACCTGCTTCTGAAAATAGCCTCTCACTATATATGCTATTGCTGGGAGATGATAGATAAATCTTAGCAAATTCTGTCAGGCTTGGATACTGTTTTGCATTTGCTGACCACCACTTGTAAAGGTCTGCCATCCGATCTAGGCGAACAGTTTTCATGTAAAGTGATACAGTGATATTTTTTAGTAATAATTAGTAATGCAATTTGATGTAACAATGAACAAATAATTCATGTTGTGACATGATCTACTCGCAAATAAAACAAATGTGCCCGCAGTGTCGCTACTGCACCCACCGCAATGTATCAGGTCGTAACATATCACCTGCGAAATGTACACATATTTTGCCGAACATTCGGCCGCCGAATATTCGGCGCTTTGGCCAAGAGCGTAGCCGAATGTTCGGTATTCGGTATTCAGCAAAATCACTATTCATGGCATCACTAGTGTTTTTCCTTCCAGTTCCTTGCTTACTATAAACAGTTTACTGCTTTAGTATTTAAAATGTCTACTCTGAAGTATTTTATTAACAGGAGTTATTATAATGACGTCTTTGTTCAGTGAAATTTAAGAAAGCCTATCAGAAAAAAATGGTCTTTATTTTTCACCTGTACACTTTTTACATGATATTGAGTTTCGGACTAGTTCGTCCCTCATCAGCAGGTTTACATTCAATTTTTTCTAAAACAAATCATTAAAAATCAATATAAATTTATAAAATTCTGACAATAAAAACCAACAATACCCAGTTATATTAAATTACTTAGTTTTTTGACTTTCAAATACTTAAAAATCAAAATTATTATACTTATTATATTTCCAGATACCTGTATATAATAGTAAACATAAATTACATTATTAAAGTATAGTTTAAACAAATTTACAACTTACATATTGTATTCTCACTGTTACTTGAACCATTATCATATTACTAGATGCTTTCTCTTATATACCTCCTTCCTTTTCGTTCCTTCTGTTGATGAATTTAATCCATGATTGGTGGATTTCTCTTCCCATATGATTGTTCAGTCTGTCCTTTTGTTTTGCTATGTAAATGTATTTGTATAATTCCCTTTTGAAATTTTTTTTTTTTTCTTTAATTTTACAGTACTCAAATCTATTTTACATCCTGTTGTATTGCAGTGTTCTGCTACTGATGAATTTGCATAATTATTTTTAATCGCTCTAATATGTTCTTTTAAATGTATTTTCAATTTTCTTTTTGTTTCTCCTATATATGTTTTCTGTTGTTCACAATTGCAATTAAATGAATATATCACACCTTTTTCTTCTGTAATTTCATATTTTTTATCATTTCTATAAAATAAATATTTTTTGGTTAAATCTGTTTTTCTGGTATTAAATTTATTTTACTAGCAATTACTTTTTTAACTTTCGAATATATATCAATTGTACAAACTATTTTTCTTTATCAAATTGTTTTTTCGGCTGTTCTTCATTTTCTATTTACTGCTGCTAAGTTTATTGTTAAACACCATAGCTTTTTCTTTGATTGTTAAACACTTCATTAAAATCTTACAATTAGAAGCTTTTGCATTGTAATTCTAAATGGCTATTAATTTCATTGTGAGCGCTGACAGGTTTAAAAATTCACCACTAGAGTTTGGGAGAATTCCAGATGGTTTCAGAAATTTCTGACAGAAATTGTACAAACTAGTTCAGCTTCTGTTATTCAACTAGTTTGTATTTTACTTTCTCTGACAGATGGTTATTGTAATGATACTCTTTTGTCTTTGTACTACTGAAGAGCTTATTATAAATATTGATATTGTAAAAATGAGGGCATTTTAAAATTTAGAATCTATATATATAACCCATTCAAAGTGTCTGTCTGTCCCGTAACCGTTTGATAACGGACACTAGAGGCGCCCCTATCGTGTGTCATATTTCAAACATTCAAATTAACAATTTTAATTCTTATTTAAATTAACAATATAAATTATTATTATTCATTTGGCCCATAAATTATTATTTGGTCAATATAACAATATAAATAATTCAGTATATTTGTAATAGGAATTTATTATTTCGGGGGCTTATATCTCGCGAAGGATCGCGAGTAGGGGTATGGTTCCTTTGACTTTATTGTTCGCACGGGCTACAGTTTGGGGGGGGTCGCCACCTCTTCATTCGGAGGGTAAATCTTACCATTGGGACTTTAACAGAGCTGTACAGCATATTGATAGGAACAAAAAAGTCAAAGGAACCGTGCCTCATGGAAATTTGTAAAGAACGCCCACTAGTTTTTATATAAGTGATGCCTCAGACACTCCAAATGGGTTCCCTAGACTCCCAAGATCACTAAATGGGAAAGACTGTATTAGATAAATTAGTAATATATTAAAAATTTATAATCCAATTGATCATGAATCTGTTTTAAATCTTGATGTTATTCTTAAAATTTATTAAATAATACATAATATGATTGTAATGGTTAAAAATTTCATTCATTTGGTAGCCTGTAATTAAAGCTTTATTAAAGATTATTTTATTTGACAACTTTTATTTTTATTTGTGTAATATAAAAAGTGTTTTTTAAAGTTTGCTAAAAATATATGAAATTTTTTTGCAAAAATAAAAAAAGAATTTATAGTTTTGAAAAGAAAACATGGTTAAAATTTATTTCAAATAAAAGTTACAAATATTCTGAGTTTTAAACCATTTTGTAAATGGAATCTTAAAATTATTTTAAAAGTAGTTTGATATTATAATAACATATCAATAAGAGGAAAATATTAAAATGCATGGAAATTATTCACATTTTTAATTTTACATTTAATATATGAAAATATTTCAATGTAAGCCTGCAAATGCAAACTGCAAATGTATAAAAGTTTGATATTAATCTCATATTAAATTCAGCTTTTTCAATTAAACAAAAAATTCCTTTATTTTTCTTTAATTTTCAATTTAGAAAAATAAAGAATAGTAGTTAAATGATAATTCTTTAATATCTAGACCAGTGGTTTCCATCCTTTTTTACTTGCATACCTCTTGGCATCCCATTTTTGCTAAGTTTAATTTGTGTGTTCATCAAACAGTGACACCTTGGTCAATTATACAGTGCTGTACAATTACATTTAAAAAAATTTTTTAAATTGAAAGTTGTGAGAAAGAACACAGATAAATATAATAAAAATATAGTTGTTTTATTTAAAATGTAGTATCGAGTGCTGTGATGTTGCCAAAGGCCTTAATGCAGAATAGAATATTCTTATAATATATCCACCATTATTAATTTTTTTGTGTGCATCCTAAACCACCAAGCACATACTGTATCCCCTGTTGGAAATTACTGATCTAGGTTAATGTAATTTAAAAATTGATCTGATACTTTCAATGATACTTAAATTTTTATTTTCAGAAAAATGCTTACATAACTAATAAAATCATGGAAGACAAAATATTAAGTTGTATCAAGCAAGCAAAGATACATTCTTTATCTACAGATATAAAGGTAATATTGAAAACTGCAAATGTAAATTACAATTTTATAAATTCAAAAAATAATTTTGAATATAGGAACTGTCTTTATTTTTGACAATGTTTTCAAACTCTGCATTCAGTTTTCAGTTCTAAACAGATTATGATGAATTAATTGAAATTATTTAAAACTGCCAAAACAACCAGTTTTTCCTTTATTTAAAGAAAAATGCTTTAAAAGTTTTTACCTTATTACTTATTTTTTAATATTATTTTATGTTTGTTGTTATTTATACTCTTGTTCAACATCAAAATTTAACAATTTCTTGTTTGAGTATTTAAGCTTAAAGACATTCGGAATTTATATCTTTTTGAAAGTGATCAGCAAATAAAAAATACTTCTTTTCAATGACTGGAACTAAATATTGAGCACAGTCAACTAAACCTTTAATTTCCAGTAATGAAAATTTTAAAGTCAATTTCACATTAAAATTTTCATTACTGGAAGTTAAAGATTTCGTTAATTGTGCTTAGTGATCAGTAAAATATTTTGAAATGTTTTTGCTTAAATAAAGCAGAGAATTTAGTTAATTTAGCATTTTATGTTATTTAAGTTATGGAATCTGTATACCAGTACAGTAGACCCCCCTATAACGCTTAGATACGTTCCACGCTAATCTAATTTTACGTTGTAGGAATAGAGAGGTTGAGGCGCATGTTTTAAACGTGTAAACGTGTACGTGTGACGTTCGGCACCGCTTTCCCGTAAGCCTAAAAGTTTGACGATGGTGTTTGGAATGTCGAGCGTGATTCCACCGACTATCCAAACACCATTGTCAAACTTTTAGGCTTACGGGAAAGCGGCGCCGAACGTCACACGTACACGTTTACACGTTTAAAACATGCGCCTCAACCTCTCTATTCCTACAACGTAAAATTAGATTAGCGTGGAACGTATCTAAGCGTTATAGGGGGGTCTACTGTACTGGTATACAGATTCCATAACTTAAATAACATAAAATGCTAAATTAACTAAATTCTCTGCTTTATTTAAGCAAAAACATTTCAAAATATTTTACTGATCACTAAGCACAATTAACGAAATCTTTAACTTCCAGTAATGAAAATTTTAATGTGAAATTGACTTTAAAATTTTCATTACTGGAAATTAAAGG